>NW_017728886.1:36978405-36981657 GCF_001723895.1 Crocodylus porosus
TTTGACCCCAGTACTCTTTCCTGCCATGGCAGGGGGTCGGACTTGATGATCTGCTCAGGTCCCTTCCGACCCTACTGTCTATGAAACTATATATTTTAAAAAGACAAACTGTAATGCTACAGCAACAACTCAATGAACCTGATGACTGGATGGAGTTAGACATATGTCCAAATCTACAGTGCTTCTATACTTATTATTCTTTCCTTAGAGCAGAACTGTTCCTTTAGCCTACAGTGTAGAATCGGCCATTATTTTTGAGCCAGAATTTAATGGTAAACTGGGGTTCATTTTTGCCATTAGTTTGTGTTCTGCTGAAATGTTTGGCAGTTACTCCTTGGTATTTGAGTTCTTTCTCTCTCTTTTTAAGGGCTGGTGATGATTCTGTGATGATGTCTGTTGGGTGACATTTATAAACACGTCATCTGCTTTGACAGGAACAATTAGCTGCAAGGATTTTCCAAGGAGACACTTCTAGGCAGTGTAAAAGGTTTGTCATGTACTAATAACATTGGATTTCATGTGTGTCAGGAGTTCCCTACAACATGAGGATTGGAAGGTCACAGGTGTTTGTTGTCCAATATCACTTCCTACTGTACTGCTGATGGTCTAAGTTCCCTGTTCACTTCCAGTCTATTATTATGTTTAAGCCTCAACCAGTGGGCATCCATTAGAAGATGCAAAGCATCTGAAGGTAGGGGGGCTCAGATCCTTGTGCTCTACTGAGTTCCATCACAGGGTCCTAAGATTAAGTTTTGATAGATCTCATTGTTTTCAAACACCAGGGCTTCTTCCTATTTTATTTCTGTGCAACCATTACCATCTCCCAAACTAGCTCACTGACCATGCTTCTAGTATTTTTGGGGCTCCTCACAACTGTGGAGCTGTCTCACAGACCAAAAACTTCCCTATCCAGTCATTAAGCTCTGCACAATCCAAGAACTGTCTTCTAGTCACAGAAATCTTCACAGCCTTAAAGATCCCTTCAGACTGTGTGCAGCTTCCTTTTTTATCATAGAAAATTGGGTTTCAAATGGACCTCAGGAGGTCATCTAGTCCAACGCCCTGCTCAAAACCCCCAACTACATCAACCCCCTCCAAGGTTTTGTCTAACCCATTCTCCAAGGATGGAAAGTCCACAACCTCTCTGAGTGACCTGTTCCACTGCTCTTACTACCCTCTTGGTAATAAAATTTTTCCTAAACTTCCCTTGCTGCAAGTGAGATTGATTGATTCTTGTTCTATCACCTGTCACTACTGAGAGCAATCTAGCTCCATCCTCTCTGGAGCTACCCTTTAGATAGCTGAAGGCTTCTATTAAATGCCCCCTCAGTCTTCTCTTCTCCAGCTAAATAAGCTCAGTTCCCTCAGCATCTCTTCATAAGTCATGTCCTCCAGCCCCCTAAGCATTTTCGTTGCCCTCCGCTGGACTCTCTTCAATTTGTCCACATCCTTTCTGTAGTAGGGGGCCCAAAACTGGACACAGTACTCCAGATGTGGCCTTACTAGCGCTGAATAGAGGGGAAGAATCACTTCCCTGTATCTGCTGGCAAGGCTCCTACTAATGTGGCTCAGTATGCTGTTAGCCTTCTTTGCAACAAGGCTGCACTGCTGGCTCATATTCAGTTTATTGTCCACTGTAACCCCCAGGTCCTTTTCTGCAGAGATGCTGCTTAGTCAGTCCCCAACCTGTATTGGTGCATGGGATTGTTCCATCCTAAGTGTAGGACTTTGCACTTCTCCTTATTGAACCTCATGAGATTTCTTTTGGTCCATTCCTCCTATTTTTCTATGTCTTTCTGAATCCTAGCCCTACACTCCAGTCTATCTCCTACTTCCCCCAGGTTGGGGTCATCTGCAGACTTGCTGAGGGTGCACTCTATCCCATCTTCTAGGTTGTTGATGAAGATATTGAACAAAACTGGCCCCAGGACTGACCCCTGGGGCACTCCATTTGATATCCTTCTGTTGCATGTTGTAATTCTGCCTCCTGATTGGTGAGCCAGAAGGCATAGGGTTCCATGGGGTCTAGGTCCACTGGTGCACCCAATTAACTTTTTCCCTGTTGGTTTGTAGGAATGAACTAGGATTCAGAACATCCCGGTTAAAATTACAATCTCTGCCATAGACTTTTTATGTGATTACAGACGGGTCACTTACTTTTTCTGTCTCTCTTTTTTCCACTGGCAAGATAAGTTTAATAATGCAACCTTTTTTCCCCATGGCTTTTGTCTGTTGTTTCTTTTTGGGTGATAAGTTCTTAACAGGGTCTTCTGTTATGTGCATGTGCAGCACCAAGCACCATGGGGCTCCGGTGTCATTGGAGCCTCTAAATCACACTATAAAATAAGAAAATAAGTTAATAACAGACAGCCAACTTTCCCTACTTTATCCTTTGTTTTCACAGTTCATATATTAACTGTCCATCTGGTAGGATCTTATATTTGTGCAGCAATGATTTTAAACCAATAACTGTTAATAATTCCTATAAAAATTCTATTTTTTTTCTTCATGGAATTCAGAGAAAACATTGTCTCTCTTAAATAATTCAGAAAAAAGCAATCAACTGGGAAAATGCATTTTACTTTTCACTGATGTCAACAGGAGTTGAATGTATGTGGAAGCTCCTGAATCAGGTCTAACAAGAAAGTGTGTTTTAAAACTTATTCTACTTAACAAAAAACTAAGTGGAATATTTAGTATCACTTAAAGTCTGTTCTAATCACTGTAATTTTAATTGACTGATGGATAGACTGGCTATAACAAGTCACAAAATCATATTTGCTTTCAAACAGTAAGAGATTACATACTTTCACAGCATGAACATTGGAGCCAGGGCATATAGACACACTTTTGGGTGTGGAAATGGAGAAGTAGACTAGCAATTCACTATCCTTTAGTTGGGGGGGATGACGCCACCTCCAGTGTGAGCCTGTGTGCTATAATGCAATTTCACAGAGCTCGTGACCCTCTACTTGTAAATGCCACAACTTGATTTGGGGTCTGTAGCAGGGCACTAGGGTGCCTGCTACTGAATAGTAGTAAATGGGCTCAGCTGCCACTCACCAGGGCAGCAGGTGGGAGTTGCTATGGCAACTGATTGGGTCAGCTGACAGCCAGGGGGCAGGGCCTGGCCTTTATAAACAGAGAAGGCTGAAGCCAGAGGCAGTTTCCCCTTGGCAGCCTAAGAAGTAAGAGCTCTGCTAGAACGAGCAGGGCGGTGTTGTGCACCAGCATGCGGATACAGGGTGGAGA
>NW_017728886.1:36982011-37010570 GCF_001723895.1 Crocodylus porosus
GAGAAGCGCGAGCAAGGGCCCCGGTGGGGGCGGAGGGCGTGAGAAGCGCGAGCAAGGGCCCCGGTGGGGGCGGAGGGCGCGAGAAGCGCGAGCAAGGGCCCCGGTGGGGGCAGGGGAGCGTATGTATCTTGGAGCAGGCCCCGGGAGAGGGCATGTATATTGGACATTGAGCAGGCCCCGGGAGAGGGCGCGTATATTGGACATTGGGCAGGCCCAGTGGGGCACTGTCTGTGAAGGGGAAGCCCCAGAAGGGGGCAAGCCCAGTGGAAGGCCCCAGAGAGAAGGGCGAGTCTACTAGGAAGCCCGAAGAGAGAGCGGGCTACTTAGAACAGTCACAGAGACAGGCCAGCGAGGGCCGGCACAGGGAGTAGCCCCGGAATCGTGGTATAGCAAGACCAGCACCATGCCAGGGGGGGCAAGAAGGCAGTCTCCCATTGATAATGTAAGATCAAAGATGTGGCGGGCGAGACAGAGGGTGCGTTCAGGACCCAGACTTGGCACAGTAGGCAAGGGCGTCAGGGGAGGACACGGTACCCCTAGGTCGTCCTGCCACAGGGTCACAAACCCTAGTTTGGGAACTGCTGGTGTAGAGCAGTACTTTTTATTTTTGAATGAAGGATGAGATCAAGGAGCACGATTGAGAGTATTTCTGTTTGCATCTCTCCCCCAGCCCTCACATAGGCAACACAGCCCTGCTGAATGACAACAGAAAATGAAAGGGAAAGAGGAACTATGTAGGTGAGTTGAGAATTCATTTGTTGATAAGGTTTATTTTTGCCTAACACTAGAGAGTGTTATTGGCAGGGATCAATACAACTTGGAACCTGAAGCATCTGTGAAATAAGTGCTCTGGGATTCTGCTGGGATGAGTCTGTGTTTTAGAGTTAGCCTTTTTTTTTCATTAAAACTTCCCACTCTTGCTAATTAAAGGAGTGCTGATGGTAAAGGGTGTGTCTATGGGAGGTATATATGCAGTATATGTAGGCAGTACCAGTAGGGAAAGTGGAATGGACTTCCTGCACATAGGGTCCCAGGTAGACAAGGTTGTACATGCTGGACACATCTACACGAGATGCTGTGTCTCTGTAGCTCATCACTGCAGTGACATAGTGTTGGTGGGCACTAACCATGACTCTGCTGCTACTGTGCAGTAGAGTCAGAAATGACCCATGCACTGCCGGGACTGTACAGTACCAGTGGGTGCTGTGCAATCATTTAGTACTTGGTAGTGCAAAGTCATTTAGTACTTGCTCTAGCAACTGCACAGTGGGGCACGTGTAGATGCGCCCACTGTGCAAAACCAGTTCACCACAATTTCACTTCTATGAATGCTTCTGCATGGAGCAAACCAGGAAAACCAAGGCTGCAACTGAACTCCAACTAGCTTCAAGCATCAAGGACAATAAAAAGTCCTTTTTCAGATATGTGGGGAGCTGGAGGAAAAGCAAGGGTAACATTGGACCCCTGCTAAACCAGATGGGACAACTGACAACTGACGCCCAGGAAAAAGCTAACCTATTAAATGGGTACTTTGCGTCGGTCTTTCGTCAGTCCCATGGGATGCCCATGCCCACTACGGGACAGGGAGGTCTGGGTGAGGGAGATCCCCTGCCCTCCATCAATGCTGACCTTGTGAAGGAACACCTTGAGAGGCTGGATACCTTCAAGTCAACTGTCCCTGACAGTCTACACCCCAGGGTACTCAAGGAGCTGGCAAGTATCATAGCCCAGCTTCTGACATGGATCTTTGAAAACTCCTGGCACTCTGGTGTAGTGCCCAAAGACTGGAAGAAGGTCAATGTGGTACCTATCTTCAAGAAAGGGAGGAAAGTGGATCTGGCAAACTATAGGCCCATCAGCCTGACATCTATCCTGGGGAAGGTCTTAGAAAAGTTTATTAAAGAGGTCATCCTTAATGGACTGGCCGACGCCAACATCCTGAGGGATAGACAGCACAGGTTTGTTGCGGGTAGGTCTTGCTTGACCAATCTCATTTCCTTTTATAATCAGGTGACCTATCACCTGGACAAAGAAGAGATTGATGTCATATATCTTGACTTCAAAAAAGCCTTCGATCTGGTATCCCATGATCACCTCTTGGCGAAACTGGTCAATTGTGGCCTTGGGTCCACCGTGATCCGCTGGCTGGGAAATTGGCTCCGTGGTCGGACCCAGAGGGTAGTAATAGAAGTCAATCATCATGGTGCCCTGTGACCAGTGGGGTCCCCCAAGGCGCTGTCCTTGGACCTATATTGTTCAACATCTTCATTAATGATGTGGACATTGGAGTCAGAAGTGGACTAGCCGAGTTCACTGATGACACCAAACTTTGGGGCAAAGCATCCACACCTGAAGACAGGAGGGTGATCCAGGCTGACCTGGACAGGCTCAGCAAATGGGAGGACAAGAACCTGATGGTGTTTAACACCAAAAAATGCAAGGTTCTCCACCTTGGGAGGCAAAGCCTGCAGCACCCTTATAGGCTAGGCAGTGCTACGCTGACTAGCACTATGGAAGAAAGAGACTTGGGGGTCATCATTGACCACAAGATGAACATGAGCCTGCAATGCGATGCTGCGGCTAGTAAAGCGACCAAAATGCTTGCTTGCATCCATAGATGCTTCTCAAGCAAATCCCGGGACGTCATTCTCCCCTTGTACTCGGCCTTGGTGAGGCCGCAGCTGGAGTACTGCGTCCAGTTTTGGGCCTCACAATTCAAAAAGGATGTGGAAAAGCTTGAGAGAGTCTAGAGAAGAGCCACGTGCATGATCAGAGGTCAGGAAAACATATCTTACGATGACAGGCTGAGGGCTGTGGGGCTCTTTAGCCTGGAAAAGCACAGGCTCAGGGGTGATCTGATGGCCCCCTATAAGTTTGAGGGGTGACCACCAGTTCCTGGGGGAACGTTTGTTCACCAGAGTGCCCCAAGGGATGACGAGGTCGAACGGTTATAGACTACTGCAAGACCATTTCAGGCTGGGCATAAGGAAGAATTTCTTTACTGTCTGAACCCCCAAGGTTTGGAATAGCCTGCCATTGGAGGTGGTTCAATCACCTACATTGAACACCTTGAAGAGAAAATTGGATGCTTATCTTGCTGGGATCCTATGACCCCAGCTGACTTCCTGCCCTTTGGGCAGGGGGTTGGACTTGATGATCTTCCGAGGTTCCTTCCAGCTCTAATGTCTATGAAATCTATGATATGTCCAGGATAGATGTAACAGGTAGATTAAAACTGGCTTGGAGCTGTCCATCCTGCAGTTTTACCTTCTGACCACAGCGCACACTAGATAAGTTTTTTTGGGTTTTTTTCTTTGTTTGTTTTGTTTTTTGTGACCCTTTTATCCCTATGGGTTCTCGCTTGTATGCCTCTTTCAGCACTTCCCCTCCCCGCTTCTCCCTTTTTCCTCTCTCCTGCTTTCCCACCTATTACTCTAATCTCTCACGCCATTTTATTCTTTGCTCTATGCTGTCCTTCTGCAGCATCTTATGAAGTAAATTTGAGTTAATGAAGGTCTGTATTTTTATATATAGGGCTGTCAATTAATCGCAGTTAATGTGTGCAATTAACACACCAGGTGGATCTTATATTAATTTTTTAACTCGTTAATTGTGCATGTGGTTTTGGAGCCCACACCTGGGCTCCTCTACATCACCTTCAGGCCTCCCAGCAGGGCAGCGGTGGCAACACAAAGAACCACAGGGCAGCCTGGGCTTGGGCTCTGAGTGGCTGCAGCAGAGGGCAGTGGGCACACATAGACATGGACACACAGGAGCAGCTGCAGCCTGTATGCTGCATGTAGAGCAGCACCGCACTGGTAAGTCTCTGGAGGGGGAGGGAGGTAGATTGAGGCCCTTATGGTGAGGGAGGGAATGGGGGAGGTGCTTGGGTGAATAGAGCCCTGGGGTTAGGGCAGGCTGTGAGACAGAGCTGCAGGTGGCTCGTCTAGGGGGATGTGGGGGCATGGCTTCCTGCCACCAGACATACTCCCAGGGGAGGCATGAGCAGCATGTGCTACCAGGATTTGAGTGCAGAGTGGATGGAGGCTGACCACTGCGGGGTGGGGCTCTGTGCACTGCTGTCTTTGTCCTGGGAACTGTGCAATGCCAGGTTGTGCTTCCTGCTGCCAGGCAGGCACGGGATGTGCGGTCATATCTGGGGGGCATGCGCCCCCATGCCTTCCCTGAGGGTGCATGCAGTGGCACAGAGCGGTCCTCCTCCCTACCCCTCGATGAGCCACCCACAGCTCCATCACATGACCTGCCCCAGTCCCAGGGCCCCACCTCCTCCCTCACTGTGGGGGCCTTGATCTGCCTCTCACCCCTCCCCCTCCACAGACTTACCTGCTTGGTGGTGCTTGTGTGTGTGCCTGTGTGTGTGTCTGTCCTTTACTCCCAAGCCACAGTGCCCCCCCCCCAGGCCCACTGTTTCCCCTCACTCTTATCCCAAATCCTGCCAGGGCATGCAGGGTCCAAACCCTGCTCCCCCACACCCTCCTCCTTACCATGCAAAGTACCTGCATAATTCTGACGTTTTAGCTGTGTGATTAAAATGGTGATTAATTGCAACTAACTTTTTTTAATGATGCAACTAGTTGCAATATTTTTTTAATTGTTTGACAGCCCTAGATATAATTTAGTAACTCTATAAAGGTGCATATTACCCCATCTGACTTTAGGCTGACACAGCTAATCTCCCAGTATATACATATCCAAAGTATAAATGCAGATTGCCAGGCTACCAGAACTAGGGCAAAAACATACGTTACAATACTTAAAACAAAGAGAGACACATTTTCCCTATATATGAGCCTCCCACTCCTGCAGAACTTGAACTCACGGGTTGCAACCAGATGTGCAGGGACATGTACCTGTAGTGGCACAAATAGTAGCAGCACAAATTTGTGTCACTACTTTGTGCCACAGCACACGCCCTTGCACACGTGCTTTGTTGTGGGACACTGTGTCCTGCTTTGGGCAAACTGCCCTTGCCCCGCTCCCTCCCAGCTTCTAGCATGCTGAAGCAGCTGGGGCACAAATGTAGGAGCATCTCCCTGTAGAACCAAGCCTCTGCTTGTTCTGGCATTGTAGCATGTGGTTTTTTTTTTTGTGGGGGGGGGTTGTGTGTTTGTGTGTGTGGGGGAGATATGTGGGGGGGGAAATCCCAGTAGCAAAATTTGCAGCGCGGGGAACATTTTAATGTTCCACATATGTGCTTTGTGGCACCACTGAGAGGTTTGTGATGCCACATATCAGATGTGCCTACATGTGGGGATGTGGACATGGTAGCAGTGGTGGGAAATAGTAACAACATTTCTTAGGAGGAAAAAAAGAGTGAGGATTTTCTGTGACTGACTTCTTCTGTAATTTAGGCAAGCCTAATTGAGGCTAGGTGAAATCTCAGACTTATGTTTTGTTTTACTTAAGATTTTTTTAACTGAAGCATTGTCTGTTTTGAGATTTACTGTGTTTGGTTTTCCAAGACGAGAATATACTTGACTACTGCTGAGACACAGAATGGGTAATATTGTACTTGGAGCACTTTCTAGAAAGTGCAGGAAAAAACCTGTCTTCAAGAGGTGTTGGTAGGATGTTTGCTGTGATCAGTAAGTGGCATGGGAGAAAAATAGGATAGCCAGATGGGGTGAAAAGAATATGAGAGCCAATGAGAACTTTCAAGGACAGGTGGTGAAACAAGCTGTAGCCTAAAATCCAGACAATCAGAGAAAAGAAACACAAGCGGGGGCGGGGGGAAAGAGGTATCCATTTACTGGGTTCCTTATTTTTCTCGTCAGGATGGGAGCAAGCAAACTTGGTAGCAGACCTTACAGAAACAGCAGGGCTAGGACCTTGCAGAAACAGTAGCTCCAGGAACTATGCCGACAGTAGTAAGAGAGATTCAAAGACCACCCAGAGGGAATGTTGACTCAACAAAGGCAGACAGGAGTACATAGCTCATGGGTCAATAGGATGTTTCCAGAAAAAGTGGGATTTATCATGTGCCAGACTTTGCTCCAGACCCAGAACAAGCAGAACTCACACTGACTCTACAAAAAATAACAAGCCAAGCAGGTCAGACATTATGACTGGAAAATAGTGTGGACATTGGGCAGTTTAGATGAACCACAAATTAGCAGTCTGGGTAAACTGGCAAAGATTGTTTTCAACCTCCCCCTCTTGTGAATCTGTTTAGCCCTGCACATAACCCAGTTTTATCTTCTTCAGATGTTTGCATAATTTATATTTCGCAGATTGACTAGGTGTTAGCAAGGCGAACACTTTCCTGAGAAGCAGTTTTTTTCCTGTGCCCATTTTCTTCCTGAACTTGTTCTTCACGTCTGAGTGTTTTATTTTTTTATTATAAGCACTAACATTTTGTTTTGATCTTTGTTTTGATTTGAATATGGGCTATGTTGCATCAAAAACTGAGAATATTTTTATTCATTCTAGTGACACGTATATTTTGTAGCTGCTTTCTCCTTGTTGCTATATTGTTGAAACAGACCAACAGTCAGACTTTGATATTCTGTATTTGTTATGAATTTGTTTTAAATTAAGCCATGAAATCACTGCTCTTGATTAAGCACTTAAACCTTAGCAAAGCATTGAGATCCCCTCTTTAAGCTATATATGAAATACCTATCCAGGACTTTGGCTTCCTTGCCATAACAATAAATTAAAATTCTTAGCAAACCTGAGTTACGTAAAGAATCCAGACCTCAGGAAAAAATATCTGAAAAACTATGCTCAACATCAAGTTGCCACAAGAATCTTATCCCCTCCCACATTTCTCGCAGTGCCTGTTTTAAAAATGTGGAGTTATGCCACATGTCTCAAAAGAGAATGCTCATAAACTCTAAACCATGGTGATATGTAGAACCAAATGCATTTCTAAGCCTTCTTCCATGCTGGGTTATGTTGACCAAGCATGTGGGATAGTCTAGCCAGGTTATTTAATTTGGTGCTTTTGAGTCCTGAGCTCTTCTGAAAATCTGGTCCCTGATGTTTTCTGTGGAGCTTACAGTAAGAAGCAACATGCTCTGAAAGAATGAGCACAGAGCTGGGAGCCAGGTATTTCTGGATTCCAGCCCTAGCTCCGTTATTGGCTTGTTAAGTGGCCTTGAAGTAAATCAACATGTCACACATCAATAGCAAAATGGGATAATTGGTACCATTTTGATCCTCAGGGGGATTTTCTGGAAGCTAATTAGGCAATAACTTTATAACACTTTGTCCATGTAAATCCATAAGTGTTGGACTCGATGATTATTCATCACAGAATCATTACCCGAAGATCAAGATGTAATAAACTTTGATGTGTACCTCCTGTTGACTTCAATGGACATTGTTCAGCACAACTGATAGTTACAAAATCATGGACTAAACTGTGAGGTCCCCTCTGACCATGCATGTAAAGGCATAATGGAATCTAATGTGTAAGCCACAAAATTGTGGTTTCTGACATGTCACACATTCATGGCAAGAGGCATAAGTGTGAGAGTGTGCATTAGATTCCATGATGACTTATTGCAGGCGGAGTCCAATCCCAGGTTCTCCCTGCACTTGTGAGAAGCAAGCTCCTGCAGCTGGGAGCTGCCTCAGTTGAGGGGCTTCCAGCCATGGGGGTGCCCCATGGACCTCTGGGGCTGGGGGATCATGGTAGCTGCAATGAGGCTTTGGGGTGCATGAGACGCTGAGTCTTGAGGATCATAGCTGCTGCGATTTCCCCCAAGCCCAGGAGTTTCACACTGGGCATGGTGCACTGTCAGCTGATGGGAATTACAGATATATGGGAGACCCTGCTACACATGCAAATTAAGCTTGATAGCAACCAGCTATAAAGTTGGTACACATTTTCAAAGTCTAAATGTATAGCTGGCTGGAGCTTTTTATTGTGTGATAAGTACTTTGCACATGTAGCTGGTCTTAAGATAATTGTGCAATTAACCAGTTAATACCTATAATGTGTAAGAGGGGGCCAGTAGCAGGCTGGCTGGCAAGGGCTTGCAGCAGACTACACACTCCAGGCTAGAGGAGTCTACAGGCTTGTGGGAACTACAGCCAGCTACAGGCAATCAGGAATGATTGCAGGCTGCCTAGGAGAACTGGACCAATTGCAGAGGATGTAATGCTGGCCACAGGAAGTTAAAGGCTCCTAGGGAGAGGAATCAGAGGGTGGAGACTGAGAAAGGGAGAGAGTGCTTGGCCAGTGGTTGCAGAACTAAGCAAAGGACTCACAGCTGTATGGCTGGAGGCAGCAGCATCATAGGCACTTGTATGCTTGATGAAATTGACTTTTTAAGCGGTTCAGTTGTACTTTTTTACCGGTTTAATGCTGTCACAGTTTACACCTGTGGCAGCATATTCTATTTAAATTTCATTACACTGTACATGTGTGGTGGAATCTTTTGATTTAAATGAATTTGTTACATAGCCAAGTAAAGCACATCCAATGTATTTTAGTTTCCTATGTAACATATTGCAGCGATACATCCAGAGAGGGAGGCAGGGATGGTGCATGGGGCGCTGGAAGCCCAGGTATGCTCGGGGAAGCTTGGGTTTGGTGGGCTTTGAGCACCCTGTGCACTGTCTCCGCTGCCTTCTTCAGCCACCGACATACCCAGCTGCCTTCCTGCCACCTTTCCATGCTGCCCCAGGGGTAAGCCAGCCCATTCCCAAGCATTCCCAGGCAGTGGGAAGGTATTAGGGACAATACACGGGGTGCTGGACACCTGCCAAGCCCAAACTTCCCCATGCCCGGGCTTCCAGTACCCCGTACACTGTTGGATCAGGCAGGTGCTGCCTGCGACCTGGGGCGGCACCTACACAGCTAGCAACTTGCCTGGGCAGCCCTGGGGGGTGTTGCTGCTGTAGAGATGAGCACTAGGCCCCCCTGCAACTTAGGGTCTGTGTGATCGTGCAGCAGCTTGCACGGGCAGGCTCAGCTGGTGGGGGGAAGGGATGGGAAAGTGGGCCATTCACCACTTTTTTTGTTGTTGTTCTGGTAGAATCTGCCTGCTTGTCCCATGGCTGGGGGTGAGCTGCAGAGAGACTCTGAGCTGTGGGGGGGGAAGGGGGGAGGGTGGGTGATGCCTGCCTGGCAGCTCGCCCCTCAGCCCCAGGAAATGCAAGGGGCAAGAAAAAAAAAGGATCAGATCCCTTGCTATTTCTCCGGCAAGGGGAAAAAAAATCAGGCCCCTCACTATTTTTTTTTTTTTTCAGTGGAGCCTGCCTGCATGACCTGTCATTGGGTCATGCAGCCCCTGAGCTGTGGGGGGCCCACGACTTCCCTCGTACATTGGTGGCACCCCTGGGGCTGCCTGGGTGGACTGCTAGTGGGCTGGTGCTGCCTGGGGTATGCTGCTGCTGTGGAGGGAAGGACTGGGGCCCCCTGCAGCTCAGAGCCTGCTGGCTGCTTGTCCCCTGGCTGCGGAAGAGGTGGGCAGGCTCTGGGTGGGGGGTGGGGGCAGAAAAATAAAGGCTCAGGCCCCTTGCTGCTTGTTCTGGTGGAGCCTGCCTGCAGCCAGGGGGTGAGCTGCTAGCAGACCATCACTGTTCCACAATAGTGACAGAAGTTCTAAATTGAAACGGTGTGTTTTTAATCAACACAATTAAAAACCCACTGTTTTAATTTAGGGATAATTAAACCCCCATTACATTTAAAAGTGGCCCATGAGACCAGGAAAGGAAACTCACATGGGAGAAAAAAGACTGCACTGCAGCACTGATGGACTAGCACGAAGCTGGGAGCACCATCTTGATGGCTGGGGGTTAAGACCTCAAGACTATGAGTTGCTGTATGGACTGCATTTATAGGTGGACTGGTTTACATGGATTCCTGTGCGGCAAGGGTGCTGGGGAATAAACGTACAGTGCCTGAGACTTAAGTTGACTGGTTGAGCTAAGTATTAACTTTGAACCTGATATAGGGCCTGATAATCACAGATCGGGATTAAGATTCTCCACGAGAGATTCATAGATTGTTAGGGCCTGGAAGGGACCTTGCAGATCACTGGGTCCAGTCCCCCTGCACTAGGCAGATGCACAGTGACATTTTCAGAACAGCTCTTTATTCTGTGAAATGATTCTGGATGCTTCTTCAAAAGCACGCCATTTTCTCATAAATTTAGAAAAAAAATCTATATATTTTTGCAAACAGACGAATCATGAATGTTAACTGATGACAAATTCAGAATTAAGCCTTTTATGGGAAAATGTTACTAAGTAGCTTAAATGGCAAAAGTTTTCACATGTGAAATTGCCAAAGCAAATGGGTGACAATGGAGATCCGAGTGCCTGCAGAAATTATTAATTTATAAATTATATTATTCTGTAAATTATTTATTACGTTATAAACTAGTCACCATATACTTTGTCATATTTCCAATTTAACTATAATCCTTGTTGTTTGATTTCCATGCCAGATAAAATGGCAAGAAGAAATGAATTTTCAGCAATTATTCAAGTTCACTGTGTATTATTCACATACATTTTTTCTTTACTCTATCTCTATACAGGGATACTGTTCTTACTAACAGTAGTATTGTTATTCCCATTGAACTATAGCACAGGGTTATACAGAACTGAACTGTGAACTCTTTACTCTGAGCGGCAAGAAATTCACCCAAGTTCTAGATTTTGGATTTCACTCTGAGTAGGAGACACACCGTTGACTTTCAGAGTAATCTTCCCAAAATCACAGAGGGGAGTCTGTGATACAGCTAGGCATAGAACCTCAGTTTCTGAGTACAAGTCCTTTTTCTTAACCACAACACACCTAAAAGAGACACTTAGAGAAGTCAAATATAAAGGAAAAGATGCAGCCCTTGTGCAGCAAGAATGAATGATTAATAATTCTGACAAGGGTATTTGGGTAAAATGTGCTATCTTTTTATTAGACCAAAGAACCTTGTCTGCCTATGTCCTTAAACCAGCATGGTTAAAACTTACACCCCTGATTAACAATCTAATAACGTGTTGAAGCATTGCTGCTATTTGCAAAAATGAGGCCAGGATTATCCCCCGAAGGAAATGTTTGCTGACTTTACCCTAAAGTGGAGATTTTTCTCTGATGCCGGAGCTCCTTTGCTGTGATTGGTGGCATTACCATTTTTTTCACCTCCAGGCTTGATCTTCTCCAAGCTGCCTTTGACAAAGAGAGCTTGCCCAGCTCCTGCAGAAGAAATAGCAGTGGAGCAGCAGTTATCTCTCTAGCCATCTGTGGCTTCAGGCGCTGTAGAGAACGGATTCCCTTTTTGTTTTTCCAAGATCCACAGGACTGTGAAAGAGTTCTGAAAAATCAAAGTTTATTAGAGGAAATATTTTGAAGACAACTCTGCAAGGGGACTTTCTTTAGGAAAGAGAGGAGACGTCCTTCTGAGATGTTAAAATATATAGTAAATGAGATTAGTAAGTCTACAAAGAAGGAGGCTGAAGTCCAGAATTGAATGTGAAGTGATTGATGTTCACATGTGTGGATCTCATTGCATGGTGGAAGTCATAGATAGCAAGAAAACAGACACTTCAAATTCACGCATCTTGAAATCCAGTCCATTAAAAAAAGTTAGTTAAAAGAAGTATCAAATGCTAGGTCTGCCTCTCAATTTCTCTGCCAGTTTCTGTGGTTCTACAACTATGCATTTCTGGTATTTTAAATTGAAATGAATGGGAGTTATATGGATGAAGCCCTAAACCAGAGTGCTCACAAGTGCATAAAGAGAAAATGTAGGCACCTATACTTGTCTCTAATCTCTTTTCTATAAAAAGATTGAAGGATTATTCTAAATGGTAATAGGCACAGTAGGCCAAATCTTAGTTGTTCCTGTTTAGTGAGCTTTAGATAAAGTGCCCCCACTGCCATTTTGAGGCCTGGGGATGCTGATACATGAGATACTCTGGGTGCTTTAATTAGAGTGGCTCTTGGAGCTGTTCTAATTAAAGCTGTCTCTCCTCCCCACTCCCAGACCACATGTAAAAACTCCCCTAGTGACAGAGGATGCAGAAAAGGCTGACGTGTTCAATGCCTTTTTCACCTCAGTCCTCACAGGCAAGGCCAGCTCCCAGACTGCTGCACCTGGCAGCACAGTTTGGGGAGGAGGTGAGCAGCCAATGGTGGCAAAAGAACAGGTTAGGGACTATTTAGAGAAGCTGGAGGTGTAAAAGTCCACAGGGCTGGATGCAATGCACCCAAGGAAGCTGGGGGAGTTGGCCAATGTGATTGACTGCAGAGCCACTGGCCATTATCCTTAAACTCATGGTGGTTTAGGATAGTCAGCATGGATTCACCAAGGGGAAGTCATACCTGACCAACCTGATTGGCTCTGGATGCTGGGAGAGCAGTAGACATTATATAACTTGACATTAGCAAGTCTTTTGATATGGTCCCCCACAGCACGCTTGCAAGCAAGCCAAGGAAATGCAGGTTGGATGAATGTACTGTAAGGTGGATAGAAAATTAGCTAAATCATTGTGCTCAAAAATAGTAATCAATGGTTTGATGTCTAGTTGGCAGCTGGTATCAAGTGAAGTGCCCCAGGGCTTGGTCCTGGGGCCAGTTTTGTTTAATATCTACATCAACATCCTGGAAGATGGGATAGAGTACACTGTTCACAATTTTTTCAGATGACTCCAAGTTGGGGAAGTACTGGAAATGCTGGAGTGTAGAGCTAGGATTCAGAGAGACCTAGAGAAATAGGAGGACTGGACCAAAAGAAATCTCATGAGGTTCAATAAGGACAAATGTAAAGTCCTGAACTTAGGACAATCCCATGCACCAGTACAGCCTGGGGACTGACTGGCTAAGCAGCAGCTCTGCAGAAAAGGACCTGGGGGTTACAGTGGACAACAAACTGAAAATGAGCCAACAGTGTGCTTTTGTTGTGAAGAAGGCTAATGCCATAATGGGATGCATTAGTAGGAGCCTTGCCAGTAGACTGAGGGAAGTGATTCTCCCCTTCTATTTAGCATGAGTGAGGCCACATCTGGAGTACTATGTCCAGTTTTGGGCCCCCCACTACAGAAGGGATGTAGACAAATTGAGAGAGTCTGGTGAAGAGTAACGAAAATGGTTAGGGGGCTGGGGGACATGACTAATGAGGAGATGCTGAGGGAACTGAGTTTATTTAGCCTGGAAGAGGAGACTGAGGGGGCATTTAATAGAAGCCAGAAGCCTTCCGCTACCTGAAGGGTAGCTCCAGAGAGAATGGAGCTAGACTGTTCTCAGTGACAGCAGATGACAGAACAAGGAATAAGTTGCAGAATAAGTTGCAGCAAGGGAGATTTAGGTTAGATATTAGGAAAAATGTTCTTACCAGAAGGGGAGTAAAGCAGTGGAATAGGTTACTCAGAGAAGTGGTGGACACTCTAGCCTTGGAAGTTTTTAAAACCCAGCTAAGCAAAGCCTTGGGTGGGATGATGTAGTTGGGATGGTCCTGCTTTGAGCAGTGGCTTGGACTAGATGACCTCCTGAGGTCCCTTTCAGTCCTAATTTTCTATGAACTGCCATTACTATAGAAATGTTGCTGTTTTTCCTTATATAGTAGTTTGGAAACATGTATGCACTCTCCTTGAGTTTGAAAGGGAGCCGCTAAACCTATGAAATCTATTGTGTTCAGCAAGATAAGAACACAAAATAAAGTGTAATGGAAGAGAAGAGTAAAACAAAGATAAACTCTTGCGTATCCTATGAATGGAGAAAAGTGTTTTCAGATTCCCTGAACACATCCTGTGTTGATCAGATGACATGACATTAAAACTGCTGACGTACTCAAAGCTAGGCTGCTTGTTGACAGTGAACTGCAATTCAGATCCATATTGTGTAAGCAGAGAAAGCTGCTGAGCATTTTTGAACTTGTTCTTTTCTTCAGATCCAGTTCTCCAACCACTAATTTTCTTATTCTAGTACCATATTATTAACCACTATTAACTATAGAAAATTGCATCAGTGCCAACAAACAGTATAATAAACTTATTCAGGGGCATAAATATGAGTTAAAATGGTATGCTGTTTTTATCTGCCATTCACTGAAGGCAGTTCCCAAAATGACTTGATCCTCTGATCAAGTCTGTGGTCTGTCAGTTTTGCTAGACCTTCCTAAAGACTCAGAACTCCATCTCCTGGTCATTAAAGGCTGAGCAAAAGGTGCCTTTTTGCAGTGGCAGTAATATTGTTGGACTCAAGAGTAGGGCAGTTTGAGGTTACTAACTGCAACTGATTACAGAAAAAACTACTAACCTAAACTACTGACTCATTGTTTTACAGAGGTAGGTTGTTAAGTTTGATTCCATTTTTGTACCTAGGACATTTTTGTTTTCTTTGAATGAGACAGTTTTGAAAGGAAGAATAGTTAAGTGATTCAGCTTGCATCTTAAATGGCTGAAGACTGATAAACACACAGAAATATGCTAACTTTCCATTGCTTGTAAAGGCTGAATGGCTGAGACGTTGGTGGCTAATCTTAAATTTGAAAAAAAGATTTGTGTGATTTAGGAGCTTTTTGTATTTGAACTTTACATGTTGCCAACTATGGAACTTGCTGCCCTGGGAAATATGTGCAAACAAATATAAAATATCTGTGTAGTAACAGTCATAGTTGAGCTTGTGTATCAACATCACTGTTTGGAGAACAGTGCTGCAAGATTTATTATTATGGTCACATATACTACCTATCACTGCAGACCATTCATTATTCTGCACTTGCATGCAGAAGATCACTGATATGTGGAAGCTCCATTATAAGTAACGTTTTTGTGTGTGGCTCCAGAAGAGCACAGGCTGAAACAATTCACAACCATCTGTTGCCTCATCTGTAGTCAGATATTTCAGAAGACAGGTTGCTCCTTGGAGGACTGTGAGCTAGTTGCTGAAAGCATTTATAGATAAGTGCACTCTGTATAATGATATCTGGATATCATGGACATAGAAGGATAAAGAATCACGGTTTACTTAGTAAAGCCAAATTTGTCCCACAGCAAGCTGTTTCCATCCCAAGTAATTAAAGTGAAAGACCACTATTTTGGGCAACACACAAGAGTATTAAAAAACCCTCACCCTATTTCCCAAAACCAAGCTGCTGGCAGTGTTTACTTAGGATCAATACTGCTATGTGCACATTAATTTCAATGTGACTACTCATTGGGTGCCTTTACATGTGCAATGAATGTACCTGAATATACTTCAAAGAATATACAGGCACATTAAACTGTGCCTCTGCACACATGTGATCCTAATCTCCACAGGGTGGGGGAGAGCTGTCTTGGCAGTCAGGACTGCTGCGTCCCAGCCATGTGGAGATTGAGATGGGTCCTGATCCCTATATGGTGGGAAGACAGGTGCCCCTACCACTAGAACAGCTCACTGCATCAGCGGGGCTTAGCCAGGCAGCAATGGGCCCCCTGTTGCCTGGTAGACCAGGAGCAAATTGCACCCAGTCAGTGTCTGTATATGTACTAATGCACAGTAGCTAATGCACCGTTAATCTAGAACCTGTATTTCCTGGTACTAGCAAATGGCATATTGGCCTAATTTACTGTGCAGTGATCATGTCTACACATGCCCCTGAATGTTCAGTAACCACCATTACTGTGCAGTCCCAGTGGTGCATGGGCTGTTTCCAACCCTACTGTGCAGTAGCATCGAGCTAGGGTGCCCATTAACACTGTGTAGCCATAACTCATTGCTATGGCAACAAAGGATCTTGTGTAGATGTGCCCAATAAGTCCCGCATATGTATAGACAATGAAGTTTTCCCGAGCATTAGTTAGTCTAATGCACAGTAAACTGTCTCATGTAGATGCACCCATTGAGTAAAATGATACTTCATGTGATTGCAGTTTGCAGAATAAGGTCCCTCATTGCTCTTAAAGTCAGGAGCTTATACCTGTCTTAAGGCTTAGTAAAAACTGAGTGAGTCCCTCAGTAGTTGGCCTATGGCTGTTCCAGACACGTACGTAGTCCTTTATAGACCTGTTGGAAAGGTAGCTTGTATTAGACCATTCTTTCACCTAAATTCCAACCTCTTAGGACAAAGTTGTACTCTTAGGGTCAGATCAAGGAATGATCATTTGCACTAGTTAATGTTCCATCTCTCAATATTTTATACAATACAAGCAAAAAAGAAGTTTAATTCAACAAAAGATAAGAGTGAATGCCATATGCTGTTTGTATCAGGAATGGCTAACTAGAGCCTCATTCCCATTATAAAGGTAAGTATGGTTTACAATGACTGACATTCAAGTTTTGATAATCTTTTTACTTAACATGTTTTTTCCACTTACAGAAGTATTACTGTGTCTAGGAAATATGTTTAACAATAATAAAACATATTAGGTAGAAGGATACTGAACATGATGTAATTTTTTAAATCTTTCTGTCCATATGGGAAGATGGAGAGAATATTTCTTTCACAGTTATATATAGAGGAACTTAAAATGGGAAGATATTTCTCCACTTTGCAAGCTTCTTCAAGTTTATTATACCCCATTCTCGTAGCCTGTCAGACCAAAAGAAGTCGCATCATAAGACACACAAACATTTGTTTAAAGTAATATTTCAAAATAAAGTGCTGACTGCAGAACAATTCTGCAATCTCATAATAGAAATTGTAGGGTCTCTGCTGCCGATTTAACTAAATGCTAAATTATGAGCTGCTTGTTTCATACCACAATTTCAGAGAATGTAGTATGATACTACAACATTCTGTATTTTTTATGCGTGTTGTATTTTTTCATACTGCTGTATTTTAATTTATTTTTCATGCATGGTGGCGTCCATATAAAATCTCCCTCTTTATGCACAGGCTTCCAAATTTTAGTCATGGATTGTATATATAAACTAAAATTAGCAATGGGGATCAGGGCAACAAGAAGCCCTCCTTCAGGTATGTAGGGAACAGGAGGAAAACAAATGGAAATGTAGGGCCCCTGTTCAGCTCGGGCACTCAGGGGAAAATTGAACTCCTGAATGACTACTTCGCTTTGGTCTTTCACAGGGTCAAGGGGAAAAACATGCCAGACAAAAGAAGCAGGGTAGGAATGACCATCTTCCTACTATTGCCATAGAACGGTGTGTGACGAATTAAAAAATTAGACACATGAATTGGCAGGCCCAGATGAACTGCATCCAGGGGTGCTGAAGGAGCTGGCTGAAGTCATAGTGGAACCCCTGGTGAAGCTGTTCCAAAACTCATGGCACTCTGGGGACATCCCTGAGGACTGGAAGGGTGCCAATGTTGTGCCCATCTTCAAGAAAGGGAAGAGGGAGGACCTGGGTAACTATAGGCGAATTAGCCTAACTTCTATTCCAGGTAAAATCCTGGAAAAATTCATCAAAGAGTCTATATGCGATAGGCTTGGAGAATGTATGATTCTGAACAACAGCCAGCATGTCTTGATCATGAGCAGGTCTTTTCTTACTAACCTCGTCTCCTTTTATGATCAGGTAACTTGCCACTTGGATAAGAGAGAGAAGGTTGACATTGTATACCTTGACTTCCAAAAAGCTTTTGATCTGGTATCCCACGATGTTCTCATGAGAAAATTGGAAGATTGTGGGCTTAACTGCAAGACAGGTGGGTAGGAAGCTGACTATGGGGTAGGTCCCAGAGAGTTCTACTGAGCAGATATGTGTCTTCTTGGCAAGAAGTGGCCAATGGTATCCCTCAGGGGTTGGTGCTTGGTCCAGTGCTTTTTAACATCTTCATCAGTGATTTGGATGTGGGGGTGAAGAGCTCACTGGCCAAGTTTGCAAACAACACCAAGTTATGGGGGAGCATGGTCATGCTTGAAGATGGGCAGCAGATACAGGCAGACCTACACAGGCTGGCAAGTTGGGCGGATCGGAATCAGGTGAGGTTTAACATTAGAGAAACGTAAACTGCTCCACCTGGGGATGAACAATCCCCTGCACACCTACAGGCCTGGCAATGCCAATCTGACCAGAGCTACAAGTGAAAGAGACCTGGGGATAATAATTGACTACAGTATCAACATGAACCAGCAGTGCAACGCTGTAGCCAATAGGGCAAACAATACTCTAGCATGCATCAATCAATGCATCTCCAGCAAAACCAAGGAAGTGAGTCTTCTGCTCTACTCTGCATTGATGAGACCACAGCTAGAATACTGCATCCAGTTCTGGGCACCACACTTAAACAAGGATGTGGAAAAGCTTGAGAGAGTCTAGAGAAGGGCCATCATATGATCAGAGACTTACACAGCAAGCCATACGAGGTAAGGCTGAGGGACATTTCAGCCTGTAGGAGAGAAGGCTGAGAGGACTTGGTAGCAGCTTACCACTACATCAGAGGCGTACATCAAGGACTCAGGGAACAACTGTTCACCAGGGCACCCTTGGAGGAAAACCAGGAGCAATGGTCACAAACTCCTGGAAGACCATTTCAGGCTTAACATTAGGAAAAGCTTCTCCACAGCTAGGGAGTCCAGACTGTAAAATAAGTTCCCTCTATAGGTGGTGCAATTGCCTATCCTGGAAATCTTCAAGAGGAGAGTGGACAGTCACCTTGCTGGGGTCACTTGACAGTGTCCTGTATCAAATTCTCCATGATTTTGCTTAAGATCAATGTCAATCTACAGTTACTCGGGTTACCTCTTTTACCCTTTCTAAGTGCCGGCCCAGTGCTAATGTTTTATGTCTATGTTTTTAGCAGTCCATGTATACATTGAGCTGGTTCAAAGCCAAAATAATAGTATAGAGATAGAGGTCCTGGACAGTCATTTGATTCTGTATACACATGCCCTTTTATTGTATATAATAAATGTGAATACAAACATTTTACAGGCATAGCTGAGGCTGTCAGTTTTGAAAATGAAGCCCCTCAGATTTTGTTGAACCATCTGGATTATTGAAGCTTCTTTATATTGCCACTGGCACGATGCAGTATTTTTGGATGTGAACAAGCATTAATTTTTGCACAGAGTTTTGAAGATACAAGAAAACTGCATAGGTATTTACTAAGCCTTAAAAATGTTTATGTTTCAGGTACAATTTGATGATCAACTGGAACAATGTCAAAAACTCTTAAAAACAATGTTAAGATCCCCGTGTAAAAAAATTTGCCTCTAAAAAAAGCATGGAAGTGCACATGGCAGCTGCATGTCCTGCCATACGGCCAAGCTCCGAGTAGCAAGCTCAGCACTGATACTGCCCCAGGAAGCCCCTAGGACTTTAGGTAAGGCTGCTGGGGCTAGCACAAGTCCTGGCCTGACCCATCCCTACCACACTCAGGTCCCTTTGCCGTGTTCTGGAGAGCATGCCCTCAGAACTGGTAAACTGGTATGGCTCCTAGTTTATAGAAAATCCAGAGATAAGTTGTAGTTGATTTTTAATCAATATAAATGGTTTGTGAAATGTCAGTTTATAGTGTATTTAGATAAAAAGGTGACATGCAAATAGATACATTTGCTTAAAATGCTGCTGTTACTACATAGCAATAGCCCTAGAACTACCATAACAGACTTTTAAAAAGTTTACTTACTGAATTTTTCATTGTAAATGTATAAACCAACAGAGGAGTTCATTGTTATTGACTCCTTTCTCCTTGATACTTGCAGGGTGCATCTACATGTGAGCTTTACTGCTCAGTAGACTAATTTACTGCGTAGTAAAGCATTACTGTCTATATGTGCGCAGCAATTGCGCTGGTGTAGACTAATTTACAGCACTGTTGGATAGTCCTGTCAGACATGGGGTGTGTCTACATGAGAAATTTAATGCACAGAAGATTTATTCTTATGTTCATTAAGGTCATTAAAAAAGCACTAATCTGCACTAACGCATAGTAGCACTGATTTATGGCGCATTAATGAACATGTAGACATGCCCCGTATACTACCCAATGGTGGAGTAAATTACTGTGCTTTAACACACATGTAGACTGTGTTGTCAGGATTATCTTACTTTAGCTCAAATTGCATCGGAGTTTATTCAGCCACATTAATTGCACTTGTTTATGTGCCCACATTGTTCCTATGCAGTCCATCCAATCTACCACTACTCTAACAGCTACTAATTACTGTACTAATAACTACAGGGGGTTGTTAATTTTGCAAATATTAGTAGGGATGGAATGTTGTCACTATGATGGTCCAGTAAATGTTCACAGAAGAAACACTCCCTCTCTGAATTTACAATCCTTATGCTCAAAGTTAATTCATAGAACACCTTCAGAAGATGAGCCTAGGAACAGGAATTCATAACTCTACTAGACAACAGAAACCTGGTCTTAATGTAAAAAAAATGGCATTATGGCTCAGTACAACCTTACAAATACTGCCAGCCAGTATTTCACTTACCTCTTTCCCATAGTCACTTATTTCTGTCCTTTTCCTTCATTCAGATGGTGGTCTCTTCTGTGCCATTTCTTTCTTTCCTTCTTTATGCCTCACAAGATGCAGAATGACTGGAGAAAAATATAATGGCATTCAAGTGTGTGACATAATAGAGAAAAATAACTCCCAAAGCAGTGAGAATATTTTGTTTTCTATTAAAAAACAAAACAACCACCACCACCATGGACAGTGACACATGCTGAGGGGCAAGCACACACAGGCCAATTAAACTGCAATGTCACTTTTTTCATGTTCTCTTAAGCTACTGAGGCAACAGCTACTTTTTGGTGTCCTAAGAATACATACCATCCTCTTTGTTAACATTTTCTGGATTCTTTTTAGGGATACAGATACAATTACAATGGACTTCACATTTATGATGCCTTAGCATCCATGGTATAATTATATTGTCAATATACAGCAAACATTGCTACATGCAGTTTGCGCTTCCCAATTTACACCAATACACTGTTTTGCAGCTGGGATGGGAATCTTCCTTAAACGTTAAGAGCAAATCTAGTTGAACAAGATATCATTCCTAGGTTATCACTGCTCAGTATCGAAGACCAGACTATAGCTACTGAAGCAGAGTACAATTTAATACTGCTACTAAGTCATTTGGGTTTCCCCTATGGATTTGGCTGCAGTTTAAAATGTTCCCTTGTGATCACCTGCCTGAAAGTTTTGTCAAAATTATGTCAGTGTGGATTTCCTTTTCTAGTCTATTTTGTTAAAGTAGGAAGCATTATTTGGAAAAGTCTAGATATATTTCAAAATGCAATATGCAGCACAGAGGCATTCTGTGATAGCTGCATCTAAGCGATGGTAAGAGAAAGATGACTTGCAGATGCTGACCTCCATGATACACTTAAATGACTTGGCATGATGCTATTCTTATAAGACCTATATATCCTTTGTGGAAGGCTTGTAAATAGTCCTGTCCTAAACACTTTACTACCAAAACACCCACTGTTAAATTAATGTTGCTTACTGTACAGTGAAAACTAATGGTTCCTTGGATCATACATGTTATGGCCCAGTGGAAGTCCTAGGTTATAGAACATTTCTCCTTGTATGAAGTATACACGGGCATGGAAGAGGAAAGAAATCCAGGTCCCAATTCTGCAAATGCTTAAGTAGCTGAGTTTTTTGTTTCATGGGGGCTTCAATCCCATTTAGAACAAGGAGCTACCTTTTGGCCTTCCTGTTTCCAAGTGATTTTTTTCAGTCCAGCTATTCCTCTCAGCAGTATCTGAATCTAAGAAAGTTATCTTTTATAGTATTTGGAAGTGAGCACTGTGAAGACTTTTTAACATCTGTCCACTTCATTTTAAGGAGCGGAAATTGATTCATCTGAGGAAGTGCTGGCAACAGACATATAGAAAAGCTGAATTTCAGCCAGAATCAAATTCATCAAAATTCACTGTTTTGCTCAGAAGAGAGATTTTTATCATTATCTGTGCCAAAGTTACGTTCACTGACAGAAATGGATGATAGAGCATTATCTTATCTTGACATTTACTTTACCATGCCATACATGTGCAAATTTTCCTAATCATCTTCTTCATTCTGCAAAAGGCTAAAAGGCAAAGCCTTCTTCCAAACTCATGGAAGCTTTTCCATTTGTGGTGTGCATTTGGAAATTTGCTGTCTGATTATCCCTTCCATATGGGGGAGGGGGTGTGGATCACTTGAACCTACAGAGTGGGCCTAAAACTAGGAATCTGAAGTACTCATGAAGTAGATGTTACAATGAGGATAGGTGAGCTTGGGTCTCCACAGCTGTCTAAGGACCTGGCTGTTTTAGGTGGCCAAAATCTTACCATCAGTTTTGTGGTAAATGGGAATAGACTGCCACTTCCTCAACAGAACAATTTAAAGAAAACCATCTGATTTGAAATTCTTGGACTGAGGCCATCTACTTGGGGGTTTTTTGAGATGGGAGTGATTTGCACTTGGATTATTATTATTATTATTATTATTATTATTATTTTTTGGATTATTTTAAGAATTGTTGTACTGGTTCCTCAGAGGTGAGATGCTGCTAACTTACACAGTTTGTTTATATGTACTGAGGTGGAAAAAATAAGCATGAAAATGTTCTTCTAAATTTCTTTGCTCTGGTATCAAAAGAAGTCCCTTAAATGCTACTTTTCTGTGTGCAAGTTTTTTACATCTCCCAGGAGTGAATCCTGACAGAGGAAAAACAATTTAATAGTCCTTAAGAACTTTATAGTAAAAATTTACTGGCTTTGCTTGATTTTGCAAGGGGAAATGTGAAGCTAAAATGGACAGATGCTTGAACAGGCAGTCTTTATACACAGGCAGTCAAAAATGCGGGACTATGTTGAGTCAATAGTAGAAACTTCCAATCAAACAAAGACATTTCTTAAGAATAAGATCGTGATTAAAGACATTTGAAAATGACAGCCAGCCAATTTCATTCTAGAAAGGCAAGAGCTTTAGGAATTATAGTAGTTAAAAAGACCTCTGACTATATTGCTTTTTAGAGATTTTAGTATCTATAGTTTTTTAGCTAAATGTTAAATATTATGTAGTATACATCTGTCTTTATAACTGGGCAAGTGTATAGGTACCAAGAGGTGCTTCCAAATTCAAGTGGGAGGACTTGGAAGCAAGAGAGCTTTGGGATATTATTGTCATTAAAAACCCATCAGGGCATGTGTAAAAATTATTCTTGTTTAGCTCATGTTGCAGTGATTCATTATGTATTTGCTTCAGGAACAGTGGCTTAGGAAACAGGATTATACATTTACCCCTTGAACAAAGCTTGTACGAAAACTACAGGGCATGAGCTATTTCCATATGCATTTTTGGCGCTGGTTTCTGTTATCTGTGATAAGCAAAGATACAAAGTTTGGGTACTGCTAAATTATTAATTGAATAATCTTGGTTACAGTTGGCACATCTACACATGCAATTAATGCAATTCAATAAACTGTCGCACAATTTGAGCTGGAGTAAACTAATCTCCATGTCACCATCTACACAAGCGTTTAAGCACAGTAATTTACTCTGTTGTGAGAGAGTACCTATGTCTGATGAGACTATCCAACAGCACTGTAAATTAATCTATGCTGGCCCAGTTGCCACACACATCTAGATGGTGATCCTTTTATTGTTTAGTAAATTAGTCTACTGAGCAGTAAAGCTCACGTGTAGATTGCCTAGCATTTCCTTTATCTTAGCCTGGTGAGGAAAAAGGATGCATCTTTTGAGCTGTTTAAAAGACTCTTCCAACTCGCTCCAGCGGGGAGAAATTCACCCTCTGTACGTTGCTCTGTTTTTGTGTTTGAAATGTGATAATACTATTTTATTTCTATATAACTTTTAAGTAGACATAAAACTAAAGATGAAAGACTAAATGTCATTTATTTTGAAATGTTCTCAAACTAAACAGCCTTCAGGGTGTCCAGACTGTGGAATAAACTCCCTCCAGTGGTGCTGCAATCACCTACCCTGGAAATCTTCAAAAGGAGACTGGACAGTCACTTCACTAGGGTCACTTGACCCAGTTGTCTTTTCCTGCCTAGTGCAGAGGGGATGGACCCAATGATCTAAAAGGTCCCTTCCAGCCCCTAGCAATGTATGAATCAATCTATGAATCAAATCTCTATGTGACATGATTATGTTACAATGGAATACACCACATTTACCCTTCATAAAAAAATCTAGCAACCTTTATACATTCATGCTTTCAGTGGTTTAGCATCCAAACATACGTAGTATAATTTCACTCAATACTTTACTAAACACTCATCAGAAAATTTAAAATGCTCCTCCCTACCACCACTATAACTCAGCATTAAAAAATCTTAATCTCCAGTATTATGTGATTTACATCAGTATTATGTGATTTT
Source organism: Crocodylus porosus (assembly GCF_001723895.1). Taxonomy (NCBI): domain Eukaryota; kingdom Metazoa; phylum Chordata; order Crocodylia; family Crocodylidae; genus Crocodylus; species Crocodylus porosus. Next base: position 37,006,239 of record NW_017728886.1, read on the forward strand.
CTCCAGTATAATCTTAAATAATTGAATCAGACAAGATTGCCTTAATAAGGCCTCAGTCTTGAATTCTGCTGATGGCTTCTTACAAGATACTGCATGTCCTGAAATTCTGGGAGAAGTGCAGCATCTTGCAGAATCGTATTCTAGTTGAACAAATTATCCTTGCTTTATGATAACCATTGTTTATTCAATTACCAGCTTGCCAAATTCTTTAGTTCATCATGAATTTCCCAGGTAATAATGCTTTGAGAACTGGTGAGTTTCTCCAGTAGTTAAGAAGAGATTGGCTAAATAAAAGGGACACTGTGTGAAATAAGGGAAGGATCAAATCCAAACTGTTGTGTAGACCTCATCTCTAAATGTAGGGTCATATTCATAGCTCTTATGGACAAGGAAGTTCCATTGACTTCCATGTTGATGATTTGAGACTAGTTTTTGAAAAATGCTCTATGAGAGACAGCCAAAGGATGCAGCCTTCTTTCAGTGTTGAGCAGTTGAATGTTTAGTAACAAGAGATAAATTCATATTCAGGAGATTGATTGAATAACTTTTGATAAACAGACTATCATTTGGATATCAGTTGAAGGATTTGGAAAATGTATTACATAGCAATTTGGATTTGTAGGTTATGGAATGAAAACAGACCAAATTCAGCGATAGCATAAGTGATACAACTCTACAGAAACTACCATGGTTATGAGTGACGTGTATAAGGTGCATGTAACTTGTACCCTTTCAAGTCAAAGCTGAATTTTGCCCATTGTCTTTCACCTTAGTATTAGCTAAATTCATTTCAAACAACAATAACCTATAGATGGCATTCAAGGACAGAAAATCATTCTTAGTTTACACATATGAACAGTACTGTAATATTTGGCTATACATGAATTTTGGGACTTGGCTAAATGTTCTTTTATTCAAGATAGCATATTTAGTCAAATGAGACGAGTTCTTTTTTCCCTCAATCAGCATGGGGAAGACCGTTCCTCATCTTACATTTATATACAAGGAAACCTCATTAAATACATTGGCTATCATTAAACTGCTGCCTAAAGCATCATGTGCTCAGAAAATGGAGACCAACTATGAAATTAATTAAATGCAGCCTACACTGAATATGACTATAAAACACATGGCCCATATTGGGGAAACATGCTGATGGGACCCCCTAACACAAGGATAGGCTACTAGTACAGTTCATCTCCCTCTCTCTCCCTCTCTTTCTCTCTCTAAATATATATATGGTACTGCCCATTGAGTGCATTCTTTCTCAGCACAGATTCTTTCTAGTTGTTGTGAGCCACTACTTTGCATACACTTGTACATCCTCTTCACTCCCACAGCTGACCTGTGCCTTTCCAGTTATTCCTTTTTTGTTCTCCAGCCTTAAATGTCTGGCAAACATCACCAAACAGGGCCTCAAACAGTTTACCCAGAATACCTCTGTTGCTCCCTCTCTCAGTTTGTTGTTTATGAACAGTGTGGTCCCACCCATTAATGTGAGAATCCCAGAACTCGTGACAAGAACACCTGATTTCAGTCATGAGCAAGGGACTAATTAGCACATGGATCTCTTGTAGGAGTTATCTGGGTACACACATGTATACTGAGCAGTGGGGTCATGTTGGCTTGAAATGTTTTTGCCTCTGTTGGGTCTCAGCCCAATGAACTATATTGTAAATCATGAACCTTTTGACTTTGGACTAATGTCATGTGTAGTTTTTATTATGTATAAGTAGGTATAATAGTGCTGCTTAAAATTGTGTTTATGGATTACTTGTGTTAAAATTTCAGCAGTTGCAAAAGAGTACATTGCATCATCACTTAGTGGACGCAATGGATACTCTAGTGGGTACGATATGCAAATTACTACAGGTATGTTAATTTCAAGATCAGTGGGTGCATCTATATGTTCATTAATGCACCTTTGCTACTGTGCATTAAGTTTAGTACCTCTAATGAGGTACTAAATAAAAGTGCAGTAGCTGCGCTAATGCACAGTAGCAAAGGTGATTTTTTTTTAAATTTATTTTTTGTGTGAAACTTAATGCACAGTAGACTAATTCTACTGCACATTACCATGTTCACATGTTTTTTGCCATGATGGGCTAGTGTGCAGTAGAACAGTCCACTGCACATTTAAGGCATCTCATGTAGACAGGCCCAGTGTTTTCACATTTGCTCATTTCTATGTTCTCAGGAAAAGCAGAATCTGACAGTAATGGGGTGGCGAAGGGGCTGGAGGGGGAAGAAGCTTGCGGGGAGGCAGAGGGCAAGGGGGCTGACCCCTGTGGCAGTCAGCAGTCCGGAGCTCCAGTGCTGGATGACAAGCTCGGACAAACAGGCGGGGACTAACGGGGCAAAGACGGCACTAACGTGTAATGGTTGCAAAGCTGTTTTATTACTTAAGCTTGTAGAGAGCGTAGGTTTCACAGTTACGGCAGTTGTAAACTTTTAGTTGCTTAGTACGATCAAACTCTAATTTGAAAACGTTGAAAACGGCAACTGATGAAAGCGAAATGTGTTTGAACACGCGTGCTTGTCTTAGGGGCTTTCCACCTGCATGTTCGTACTTGTTCCTTTTAACTCTGTGTCATCAGCACTTTCTGCTTTTGGCTTAGATAACCCCCAGATTTATTTTCCCTGCTGTAGCAGTGGGAGTGAGACAAATTCATGCTAAACCTCCAATAATTAGAATCTATAACTGGAAAATTATAATTTTTCCATATATAGAATCTAAATATTGGTGGGGAGGGGGTATATCCAGGGTCATCTTCTATTTTAGTAAATACAGTATATTTTTCTAAAATATAAATTGTACCTTTTTCCCACCCAATGTAAGCAAATATGTGTTAATTAGCTGTCTGTCCACTGCTGTATTCAAGAGCAACAAATTAACTTGGAAACCTAAAGTTGGACCTATAAACCTATAATTGGTTATGTAAGCAAATGGCCTGCTTTGCAGAGGTGTATCTGTCAGTGACTGTGGGTGCTTATCACCTTTGAAACTCAGACCAGTAGTCAGACTTGGGCTGAATGATTTTTCCCAGTCTTACCCTCTGCCGTCCATGGGTCAGCTGCTGGAGCTACTTACAAGGAGGAGCTGCCTGGTAAGCACAGCTACAAAAAAGCTGAGCTACTGGGTAACCAAGGGATGACTGGTCAGGGAACAGTAGAAAGATAGAGGGCCTCTATGCAGTTGATCTTTGTCTTCTGCAGATCCAGAACTGATGTGATCCCAGCATACTATGCTTCCTTGACAAGACAGCATGAGAATCCGTACAAGCAGAGGTTCTTCAATATTTCCTCCCTCAGAACCCCATCATGGGTCCTAGTAATTAAGAGAATAATCCTTGGAGCTGACTAAAGAAGGCAACTTACATTGGGTGGTGTAGAACAGTGGGAAACTAAAATGATTTGGTAAGTAATATTAACAACACTAATAAATCTCTTTTTATCAGCTTTGCAGCATTCTTTAATGCAGATCTGACAACAATGGCATAGCCAGCTGGACATGGATACTCCAGCCAGTTTTCCCTTACACTTTTTTTTGGTGGGAATGGAGGAGTGTGCTTCATATGGGTGCATGGTAGTGTTAATCATCTACATTTTGATGTCATTAGAGCCAAGGGGTTTGTGTGATACAGCCTTCAGGAAAAACAAAACAACATTTTACAAAAGTCAATGGGTCCTTAAACTTCTCTTACGTGCATACCTAGAGTTTGAACTGTGGACCTCATTGTTTCCCACCTAAACTCGATTGCTCAATGTCAACGGGGCAAACTCCTCAAGCCAATCCCTCGTCTGTGGGCAAATCGCCTGCCTTGTTTGTCTGCCACACCTGGTTGATTACTCGATGTTAACAGGTGGGAGGCTGCCCTTTGTGCGCCCAGCTGTGAAGTGGGTGATCTGTACACGCTTCAACCTTCCCTATATATGTCCTGTGCCTCGCAGATGTATCATGGCCTAGCACCCGGCCTCCAATCTGGGCCACACACTGGGTCTTCACATATTTGACCTAGCACCTGGCTTCCAGTCTAGGGCACACACTGAGCCTTACTCAACTGCTGTCCACCAGGGCCTCTCAACAACACTCCCTTTCCACAACCTCTCACCTACGCTCTCAATGTTTTACCCTCTCACTTGGGATTTTCAACTGCACCCCCTCTCCAGGACCTCTGAACACTGCCCTTTCTCAATACCCCACCCTCCTACGGGGGCCTGGGGTTGAACACCCCTGTAGGCCCAGGTGCTCCCCTCAGCATGCCTGGCCCACCGCTCTCAATACTAAATGGATGGTGGGGGTTGGGGTTAAGGAGCCAGGACCGGAGCAGC
>NW_017728886.1:37010677-37011953 GCF_001723895.1 Crocodylus porosus
AGGACCATGAGGCCACCTCCTTCCCCATAGCCCCACCCTTACCTCCAAGATGTTCCTGGAGCACTGGCTTGGCTAGATGTTGCCTCTGTGGCAGATAACCATAAACTGCTCCCTCTTATCTTTAAAACTGAGCTCTAAATTGGCTGCTGTCATCAACCACCTGTTGGCTCCCAGCTCCAGCCCTTAAAGTGACGGAGCACTAATACTGCTCTGTCACACTCAACATTTATCTCAGTGAGTACATGGCACCTATTACACCTTTGGGAAATAGATACTGAAAAGGCTGCTGGAGGTTAAAGGAGAAGCTTGGCTGTTTCTGATAGTCTGTTCTGAACATGTGTGACCTAAACAAACTGAAATATGCATTTGCAGCAAGACTAGATGATAGAGCTTCCAAGCTAGGGTTACCCTATTTGCAGTTCCAAAAAAAAGGACACTTCTCATGTGGTTAGGGGGCGGGGGGAGGAGGCGGGGTCTATGATTGTGGGGGGCAGTGATATGCTGATGCCTTGCCCTTTCCATTGCCCCTTACTCCTGAGCCACAGCCCTCCCCACCCCACAAGCCCTGCTAGTGCCCCTCACTCCCCACCCACAGACCCCTGGCACTGCCAGTGCCCCACACTCCTGACCCACAGTCCCACTCCCCCCTGGTGTCTCTCACTCCCAAGCCACAGCCCCACTCCCTATCTGCAGGCCCCTCCTCCCCTCAGCCCTGCAGTGTCTTTTGGCCACCCTGCCCCTGCAAGCACCAGCACCAGCCCCAGTACCACTGGCCCAGCCATGCAGTTTCTTGCTGCACCCTAGGGGTCCTTCTGCCCCCTTCCCACACTGGAGGGGCAGGCACATCCCCCCCATCTCCCCTGTCCTACTGCAGCCTCAGTGCCTGGACAGCCTCTCCCAATGCTGGGAGGCACCTGCCCCCCTCACACACCCACACACAAGTGCTTCCCCCTCCCCCTCACATAGCTACCCTGATAGTCCCCAACCCTGGCCCTCCAGCCCCTACCCCAACAGACTTACCTGTATCCAGCTGCCAAGGCTACTCCCACCACCGACTGGCTGCAGGCCAGCCACATGCATGTGTGCCCTGTCTCCAATCAACCAACCCTCCACTCCCCCCAACCATAGGCTGCTCCTTGTTAGGGCAAGCCAGGAAAAACTTCAAAGCTGGCCTGACCAGAATCCCAGACATTTCATAGATTTCATAGACATTAGGGCTGGAAGGGACCTCGGAAGATCATAGAGTCCAGCCCCCTGCCCAAAGGGCAGGAAGTCA
>NW_017728886.1:37013289-37038201 GCF_001723895.1 Crocodylus porosus
AGGCTCATGTTCATCTTGTGGTCAATGATGACCCCCAAGTCTCTTTCTTCCATAGTGCTAGCCAGCATAGCACTGCTGAGCCTATAAGGATGCTGCAGGTTTTTCTTCCCAAGGTGGATAATCTTGTATTTTTCAGTGTTAAACATCATCCGCACATTTGCTGAGCTTGTCCAGGTCAGCCTGGATCACCCGCTTGTCTTCTGGCATGGATGCTTTGCCCCAAAGTTTGGTGTCGTCGGTGAACGTGGCCAGTCCACTTCTGATACTAATGTCCTCATAATTAATGAAGATGTTGAAGAATATGGGTCCAAGGACAGAGCCTTGGGGGACCCCACTGGTCACAGGACACCATGATGATTGACATCTATCAATTACTACCCTCTGGGTCTGACCACGGAGCCAATTTACCAGCCAGCAGATCATGGTGTGCCAGTTTTGCCAGGAGGTGATCATGAGATGCCAGATCGAAGGCTTTTTTGAAGTCAAGACATATGACATCAATCTCTTCTTCCTTGTCCCGGTGATAGGTCACCTGGTCGTAGAAGGAAATGAGATTGGTCAAACAAGACCTACCCCCAACAAACCCCTGCTGGCTATCCCTTAGGATGTTGGTGTCAGCTAGTCCATTAAGGATGGCCTCTTTAATAAACTTTCTAAGATCTTCCCCAGGATAGAAGTCAGGCTGATGGGCCTGTAGTTAGCCGGATCACTTTCCTTCCTTTCTTGAAGATAGGCACCACACTGGCCTTCTTCCAGTCTTCGGGCACTACACCAGAGCGCCAGGAGTTTTCAAAAATCCATGCCAGAGGCTGGGCTATGATGCTCACCAGCTCCTGGAGTGTAGATTGTCAGGACTGGCTGACTTGAAGGTATCCAGCTTCTCAAGATGTTCCTTCATGAGGTCAGCATTAATGGAGGGCAGGGGATCTCCCTCACCCAGACCACCCTGTCCCGTGTTGGGCATGGGCGTCCCATGGGACTGATGAAAGACCTATGCAAAGTACCCATTTAATAGTTTGCCTTTTTCCTGGGTGTCAGTTGTCAGTTGCCCCATCTGGTTCAGCAGGGGTTCAGTGTTGCCCTTGCTTTTCCTGCGGCTCCCCACATATCTGAAAAAGGACTTTTTATTGTCCTTTATGCTTGAAGCTAGTTGGAGATCAGTTGCAGCCTTGGTTTTCCTTGCTTGCTCACTGCAGGACCGGACCAGTGCAGAATATTCCTCCTTGGAAGTGAAACCCATCCTCCATCCTTTGTAGGCCTTTCTTTTTAGCCTCAGGAGGTCTGCTAGATCCCTGGAGATCCAGGGGGGCTGCTGTGCCCTCTTGCTGCCTTTCCTCCGAGATGAAATAGAATTATCTTGTGCATTGAGGATCGTTCCCTTGAGGAGCAACCACTCTTCTTGAACTCCCATCTCCCTGGGGTCATGGTCCCTTAGGGCCTTGGGGACAAGCCTCCTGAGCTTGTTAAAGTTGGCTTTCCTGAAGTCAAGGACTTCCGTGTTGCTGACTGACTTGGCAGCTTTACGGCGGATGATGAAGGTGATCAGCTCATGGTCACTGTCACCCAGCTTCCCATCGATCACTAGGTTGCTGATTAGGTCATCCCCAGTAGCCAGTACTAGGTTGAGCAGCGCTTTACCTCTTGTTGGCCCATAGACTTCTTGAGTCAGGTAGAGGTCATCCACGCAGGAGTGGGAGCTTTGCGACCACTCAGATTTTGTTGAGTGATCCTCCTATGAGATATCCAGATAATTGAAGTCACCCATGACAACCATGGTCCTGGAGCAAGCGGCCTCAGTCAGTTCCCGGGCAAACTCCTGGTCAAGCTCTTGACTTTGGGTGGGAGGTCTGTAGTAGACTCCCACCATTGTGTCCCCTGTGCCATGTTCCCCACGGATTTTAACCTAGAGGGTCTCCAGTCATCCACCCTGGTCGCCAATATCAGCTTGCAGGGACGCATAGCTAGCTTTTTTTAACATAGAGAGCCAGACCCCCACCCCTTTTATCTACACAGTCCCTCCTGTACAGGGTATAGCCATCTATACCCATGGTCCAGTCATGGATGGAGCCCCACCAGGTCTCTATTATCCCTATGATGTCATAATTATTTGCATTAAGCAGGAGGATGAGCTGCTTATTCCCCAAGCTCCTGGCATTTGTGTACAGGCAGGCAAGTGTCCCCCTGGGGGCTCTTGCCTTGTCCACAGATTGTACCAGGTCTGGGGCAGGGGTGGGCTCCTTTAAGTGCCTTGGCCTGCTGGCTTTGCAAGGGTTGCTCAGCGGGTCAGCAGTGCTGGTATCCCCCCACTCCCCAGCTTAGTTTAAAGCCTGTTGTAGCAGGTCAGCCAGGCTGGCTGAGAAGAGCCTCCTCCCCAGGGGAGAGAGGTGGATGCCATCTCTTCCCAGCAGCTTGCTGCCTCTCTTGCCAAAGAACAGGCTGTGGTCATGGAAGCCAAAGCCGTCCCAAGACACCAGCGCCACAGTCTTTGGTTCAACAGTAGTGCAGCTCCCTTATGCAAGCAGCAGAGCGGCATTAGTTATGGCAGGGGCCACTTTCGCAGACAGTGTACCACCCCAGGCTCCCAATGGTGCCATTCTCATTTATGCAGGCAGTGCAGCAACAGCGGGCTATGCCACTGGGGCTGCTTACACAGGCCCATATTCCGTAGGCACCCTTGCGCCAACAGCGCAGCTCTCCATCCAACCTCCTGGCCGGGGGTGGTCAGCCCATACCCTGAGACTGGGAGGATCGAAGAGAACATTACCTGTGCCCCCAGACCCTTTAGCCCCACTCCCAAATCCCTGTAGCGCCTCATGACTCGGCTGGGAGCACTCCAAGCCGTGTCATTGGTGCCCACATGAATAAGGAACATAGGATAGTGGTCTGTGGGCTGGAGGAACTTAGGGATCCTCTCCACAATGTCTTGGATGTGGGCCCCCAGGAAGCAGCAGACTTCCCGGGCTAAGGGGTCAGGGTGGCAGATTACCCCCTCAGTCCCCCCCCTCAGGATGGAGTCTCCCACAACAAACACCTTATGTTTTGTCTTGGGGAGAGTGGGGCGGTAGCTGCAGTAAAGCCTGTGTTGCCTGCGGAGCTGGCAACTCAGCAGGCTCTGCTGGAGCAGCAAGAGGTTGCTAAGCTCCGGCGGGGCAGGGGCCTTGGTGCGTTGGGCCTTAGGGACCTTGACCACCTTGGTCCATACCCCTGACTGGACAGAGTGGGAGGTCCTGGAGTCATCCTTTGTCCTGGAGGGAGACTGTGGTCTACCGTTCAGCTCCCAGGGGAGAAGGGCCTGGCAGTAGGAGTCACAGTCCCTGATGGCACGCAGTCTCTGGACTGTGGCCTTCATCAAGTTTAAAAAAATTGCCCAGATGGAGATTGAAGGATCCTAATGAGGACATGTTCAGGAAAACACAGACATCTGGTAACCCTATTCCAAGCAGCCACTTGTTAGATTACATGGGTTGGTTAAGGAGACATGCTGTGGTCTTTCAATGTGAGCTAGACGCATATGCTGTAAATCTGAACCCAGCTTTTGGCAGCAGCATGAGAAAGGTCTGCAGACATATTGATCCTCTTTGCCTGTGTTGATTTGGATGTGGCAAGGGTGGTGGGGGAGGGACAGTTTTTACTTTGGGGCAGTGTAGCCTGCTGATTTGTACAGCCAGGTTAAAAGGTACTGTAGCTGTTTTTTAAAAGGTACTGAGTTGTGTGCTGTGCTCAGCTATTTTAGGTTGTGGTTGTGGTGCACTTTGTTACTTTTCTACCTGGGGGATTATTAGAGCAAAGCACCACCATTGATTAATCAGTTACCATTGATTAACTGGAGAGAGGGTGAAAGACAGCTAGCATAATGGAATAATGGCTCCTGAACAATGGAACTAAGACTTTCTTTTTAGAGTCAAGGGAGGGTTTTGATATACAAACTAATAATGTTGGGCGAGTATAAAATTTTAAATTATTATAGTCTTTTTCATGTAGAGTTAGGGAGTATAGGATCAGAGCAGTGAGGGAGCATGTGTGAGTACAGGGGGCAATGTTTAGGGTATTAAGGTTTGGGAGGCAGAGAGGAAAAGGGAAATTGAGAGGGACTAGAGAGAGATAAGATGCAGCAAGGAGAAGGGGGGGAAGAACATAAGTATAGCAGGGCAGGAGATAGAGAGGGGGCTCAGGAAAAAGAAAGTGACAGTGATGGGAATTATAGAGCATTAGAGGGGAGAGATAGGGTCTTGGCATGAGAGGTTCTAGAGCATGATGGGAAAAGGAGCTAGTGGCCTGTTAGCCCCATACTTTCCCTTGGCATGCACGTGCTGTAATCTGCCCTCTGTGGGGGTTGACGCCCTCTTCCTTTTTTCCTCTGTATGCATGCTGGGATCCAGTCCCTAACCACAGGATCATCCTCTCTTTCATGCCTCTGTTAAGTTTCTCCTGTGGGAGGTTTTAGTTTGTGCTTCTTCTGTGGGAGGTTTTAGTTTGTGGTTTTGCCTGATATGGAATCCTGGGCTTTTCTAGAATGTTGAATCAGCAAAAACCAGTGAACCACAAGAAACATAAAATGAAGGTATGATTACTTCTGTTCTTGTTGAGTGGTGCTCCCATATGTGCATTCATACTCTGCTTTTGCAGACAGCACAGAACTGTCAGGGAATAATGGAACAATATGAGTAGGAGTCAACAGTGTAAGACTTGCAAAAAATGCTAATAACATACTTTATTAACAGGAAGTTGAGTCTCTCTTTCTCTAGCACTGGTGAGGTCCCATCTTGAGTACCAGGGCCATATATTGGACATAACATTTCAAGCAAGTTGTTATCAAAATCAAAAGAAATCCAGAGGGGATCAACAAAAATTTAGAGGTCTAAAAATCATGACATAATGGAACAGGTGGAAGAACTGGAATTATTTTGTCTAGAGAAGAGAAGGATGAATGGGGATTCTCTTCCTAAGGTAAAACTTGTGTTCATAGGATGTGCACTGAACTATCCTATACTTAAACACTGGGGTTAGGGATAGACATTCAAAAAGCCTGAACTGATTCAATCATTGCAGGTTAGTCTAACCTGACTAGGTTAAACTGATTTGGAAATGCACAGACATCCCTTCTGGACTGAGGAAATGCAGACACATGCTTGCAGTGGCTCAGGCTAGAAGCTGGGAGGTGCTAGAGCAACCCTCCCTTCCCTTCCATAGTGCTGAGAGGGGGTGTGGCCAGACCCCAACAGGAGGCTCTGATTAGGGAGGGGTCTAAACCCTCACCCTGCCTGCACTGTCCCAGGCTTTTCCCTGCTTGCTGCTCAAGGGGTGGGAGTGTTGCCAGCCCTCAGCTAGCACTCTGAGGCAAAGTGGGGAGAAGGAGGGAAGACTGTTTGTGTGCAGTGCATGCAGCTGTTGACGATACTGAGTTCTTCAATCTCCCTCTCCCTGCTTCTTCATACTATCTGCAGCAAACCTGACAGGCAAGGGAGCCAGCAGGCAGCTGCTAGCACAGCATTTAGCAGCCTGTCAAGAAAACAAAAGCCTCTCATTAGTTCAAGCTCTTCTTAAACAGCTTTTTAGGACATTACCAGCTGACTTGTTGATTAGCTCCAAAAATCCCTAAATGGACACTGCCCTGTCTGCCTTTGCCCTGTCCTAGTGAAATTGGAGACACATACAGACACCTCTCAGCATTAGCTAGCATACCACGTGCTGGTTAGAGTCTGTGGGGCTGGGGTCCACGCTGTGGGAGATGGAAGGGAGGGAGTGGGGATCCCTGTTTGAGCAGCAAGTGGCAAGGAGCTGGGGGCAGGGGGAAGCCAGGCAGACCTTGCTGTGCCTGCAGTCTCCACCAGAGCTCCAGCTAGAGAGCAGAGTGGCAGGGCCAGCTCTGTTCTCTGGAGCAGGCAGCCCAGCCCAGCCCAGGGCTGCAGACTCTGGGCAGCTGTGAGACTCTGGTTTAATTTAAACCAGGAAGGTGTCTGGGACAGACATTGCATAAACCAGTTTGACCCAAATCAGTTAAGTCTAATACTACATTCAACTGGGTTTATCTTAAACCAATTTCAGCCGTTTTGAAACTGGTTTATGCACTGAACTTATGTTCTGTTACAGTTTCTGATCATCTAAACTAGTTTATGTGTAATGTCTGTCCCTAGCTTGGAACTCCTATTTTATCAAGATAGCCTCACACCTATGACATAGTCACACTGATGTATTGGATTTCATCTAAACCCTATTGCTTGCCAATCAAGCACAGACATAATACTCTCATAGTGCACCTCGTATGGGGAAAAGACCCTGTGTATTCCTACTTACACATGCTACACAATTAGTGCCAACATTTGGGAAACTGCATCCCTCATGGTAATATACTGATTTTTCTTTCATTACAGGTACAGGTAAGGTGGGGAGATGGAGGCCCCACTCAGAGGGGTGAGGCCAGCTTAGATTATCTCACATCACAACTATGGCTCTACTATACTTCACAAATTAATCCTTTCTCCTCCTTAGGGCTATAAATACCCCAGCAAATTCATTCCCAGTATTTATTGCCAATTCTGGGAGCAGGGTGCAGAGTTAAGGTTGTTGTGGCATGTACCTTTACTCTGGTGTTCAGGGGTGTGACTTTTGCTCAAACTCAGTCTTTTGGAAGGACATGAGATACCAATGGATGCCCTCAACTCTGCATTAAAGCTTTTTTTTTTACTCAATGATTTTTTTACTTGGGGTGATATATTCTGGATAAGCTTAATTCCCAAGGTCAAAACCTTTTGTACCATAGTTATGACATTTTGATTTGCATAAGCACCTTGTCTGCACAGTACTTTCTCTGCAAATTTTGAAAGAGTATTAAACTGGTAATTAAACCAGTCTGTTTCTACAGCACGTTCTGTCTGTTTCTTTTTTTCTTTATTAGATGTGATGACACATTTGCCTATGTGGCTTCCCACAGATGGCACTGAAGGTTTGTGATCAAATGGTAAGAGTAAACCAACTGTCATCTCTGATCACAGCTTTCCATATTGCTCCCCTTGTGTAAGAATCTTGTTTTAATAAAGGGCTCTTTTTCTAAAGTGACACTGTACACAGCATTAATTGGAAGTGAGGAATAATGTGTGTACTTTGTCATTAGCAGATTTAAAACATTATCAAACAATTTAATACAAAAAATATCAATCCTATTTTTAAAATGGACAGCAAAAATTAATATAATTAGAAAAAAACATAATTTAATATATTCCTTGAAAACAATGGGAGTTGTAAGTGTCCGCATTCTCCTGTAGCATTTAAAATTCTAAGCTAGATGGAAGAAGTCACTAAAATGTTTGGGTGTTTTTACTAAAAAAAATTGAGAATGATTACTTAACACAATACTCTTTGGTGTATCTGGTTCAAAAATATTTTTATTTTACACAAAACAATTACAAGAAAATTAAACTGTTTTGGTTTTGTCAAAGAAAATAGAATTTGGGCACTTTAGGATTTTGTTTTTTATTATTATTTTTATTGATAAAAATCCTGAAAAAAGTATAATAGTTTAAAATGACATTGGTAGTAATCTAGAAAAGGAAATAAAAAACATTAAATTTGTGGCTTACTTCTGATCTGGTTTAAAATAGACAAGCCACCCTAAATGACAGAATCAGACCTACAGTGCCAAAATCAGTCCAAGTATACAGGGCTCATTTCCACTGGTTACATCATACAGATCTTGAGAGATGGATAAATTTTGGTTGGGTTTCAAAGCAGGATGCCTATTTCTAATACAGGTATAGATATAGCTAAGCAAAATAGGGCCATGAACAATGAATGCCCCTGGAGGCTGGGGGGCACAGCAACCACCCATAGTTGGCGGCAGTGGTGGGGGCATGGTGGCAACGAGCAGGGAGCTCCTGCAGGCAGGTGTGGCGGAGGCGGGCTGAGCAGGGAGCTCCCGCAGGCAGCCACAGTGGTGTTGGTGGTGGGGGGAGGGGGCGGTGAGCCTTGACCAGTGGATGGCAATCACCCACAGATGCTGCAGGTGTCGCAGTGGATATAGTCTTTCTGGACTTTAGGAAGGCTTTTGACACAGTCTCTCACTCCAGTCTCATAAAAAAAAACTAGGAGATTGTGGTGTTGATGCCTACACAGCCAAATGGGTCACTAAGTGGCTGGAGGGCTGCACCCAGAGAGTGGTGGTGGACGGGTCTTCTTCGACCTGGAGGGATGTGGGCAGTGGGGTTCCGCAGGGCTTGGTTCTCAGGCCCGCGCTGTTCAACATTTTCATCAGCGACTTGGATGAGGGGGTAAAAAGCACCCTGTTCAAGTTCACAGATGACACCAAGATGTTGGGGGAAGTGGGCACGCTAGAAGGAAGGAATAGGCTGCATTCAGATCTAGACAGGTTACAGGGTTGGGCCAATGGGAACAGGATGGGTTCAACACTGACAAGTGCAGGGCAATGCACCTGGGGAGGAAGAACCAGCACCATACCTACAGGCTGGGGAACTCCCTTCTCATCAGTGCAGAGGCAGAAAAGGACCTAGGAGTCGTCATTGACGCCACAATGAACATGGGCCGACGATGTGGGAATGCAGTCAGGAAGGCCAACCGCACCTTTTCGTACATCCACAGATGCATCTTGAGCAGGTTCAAGGAGATGATCCTCCCCCTCTATGCAACACTGGTCAGGCCGCAGCTGGAGTACTGCATCCAGTTCTGGGCGCCGCACTTCAGGAGGGATGTGGACAACATGGAGAGGGTCCAGAGGAGGGCCACTCGTCTGATCAGGGGGCAGCAGGGCAGGCCCTACAAGGAGGGGCTACAGGACCTGAACCTGTTCAGCCTCCACAAGAGAAGGCTGAGGGGGGATCTAGTGGCCTGTTACAAACTAGTCAGAGGGGACTAGCGGGCACTGGGGGAGTCCCTGTTCCACCAAGCACTCCCAGGAGTGACTGGAAACAATGAACACAAGCTAGCAGAGGGTAGATTCAGGCTAGACATCAGGAAGCGCTACTTCACTGCCAGGGCAGTGAACCAACTTCCAAGAGAAGTGGTGCTGGCTCCTACCCTGGGGGTCTTTAAAAGAAGGCTAAATGAACACCTGGCTGGGATCATTTGACCCAGTACCCTTTCCTGCCATGGCAGAGGGTCGGACTTGATGATCTGCTCAGGTCCCTTCTGACCCTACCAACTATGAAACTATTCCATCAGTGGCAGCAGCCAGTGGCAATCAGGGACTGCCTGCAGATGATGCTGACGGTGTCAGTGGGGTGGATGGCAAGTGGCAATTGCCCGCAAGCACCTCCAGCAACATCGGCTGTGCTTTTTACAGGGGGTGCACCCCTTACACATCGCCAATGCCTAGGGCAGTGATTTTCAACTAGATTGCAACAGCAGACTGGGGTGCCTTTAAGTCCTTTCAAGGGTTCTGTGAGTGCCACATAATATTAACACTGTTAGGTTTACAAACATATGATTCACAGGATAAACCCAGCGATTTCAAATAGAAATCCATGGTTGTGGTCTGAGTCCTTGGCAACAGAAAAGCTGCTCTATTATTTGTCTGTAGTTAAAAAAAAAAAAAAAAGAATGAAAATTAAGAACTGGCATTTCCCCAGGGGTGCCTCATGTTTAAAAAATGGTTGAGAACCACTGATCTAGGGCAAATAATTTATTTGTAGGTTGTGTGCGTGTATGTGTGTGTGTGTGTGTGTGTAGGGGGTTCTTATCACAAAGTATCAATGATCAGACTTAGAGTCTGACAGACTGGTCCTACATTCAAAATTATTCAAACATACTTTAGTTTGTGGGTTGTTTAGTTTCTTATTTATTTAATCTAGGTCCTTAGATTATTCGGTATTGTTTCTGCTACTTGATTAGACTAATAAAGACCTCATGAAAAAGGGGGAAATCAAAGAGATTTCAAGACTGCTTACACCAGCCTTTATGTGAAAAAATGTCTGTTTGAATATTCATGAGAAGTTTGCTTTGGATATTGAACTGTTTTTTATCACAATGAATATCAGTGAATATTCTACCCACCTCAGTATTCATCTAGCCATTGCGAAGAGAGAGGACACACTTACTTTACTAGGGCAATGCTTAAAAAGAAACCAGTGACTCATCACTCAATTTTAAAATTGTGGAAATCCTTCAGTATAACTCTAGCACATAACAGTAGTTCCATGCTGACCATTACTGCAGTGACCTGATACTCTTCTTTCTGTTGAGAGATCTCAAGAGACTGATTAAAAGGAGAGATCAATCCATAGCTTCACAGTAATTTCACACTTAAATAGGATTCCTTCTACCCCTTGTTATAATTAGAATAACAATGGCATTTTTCTGTGTTAATAAGATACTTTCCATCTTGGTGTGGGTTTCTTGGGGCATTAATGAGCTCAAGAAGGAACCCTTTTTAACTGTGTATTGCTCTTCCTAGCTGTATGGGTGGAGGCAGCCTCTCAATCAGGTTTGAAAGACCAACCTAAAGAGACAGTATTTGGAATTGGTATTTTTATGTGCATATTAAACAGTATTTCTTAAAGGTCATGGTAATTTTAAATGTTGTTTGATGAACTTTACAGTTGACTGCGGCATACATTTTTATACACATATGTGCGTGTGCATACACATAAAAACATTTGTATATATATTCAAAGAAATAAAAAAACCACCGAGTCAAAATGTTGTCCTCTTACCTTGGTGGTCTTTGAAAGCCCACCATTTTTGCCTTAGCTTCTGCTATATTCTGTTATGCTTTTTGCACTTACTGCAGGAAATGATTGTAGTGCTCGTGACCAGTGCAGTAAGGAGACAGAAATGCCAGTTCTTCCCTAAGAATCCTGCAGTCAATGCAAGATTTCACATTAAGAACAAGATGAGGCCTAGTGCAGACCGTCTTGCACCCTAAGGAGATGCAAAACGTGCCCCCATTTGGCTATTTACTTAAATAATGATTTCAGCAGACACGATGAGAGGGGGTCTAAGTGCCTTTAACCCAGAGATTATGTTGATGCATAGGATACCATGTTTAGTCAGGGTACTCCTCACATGAATGTTATGAAGAAACTTGTTCTGGTCTTTGCCAAGAGAAGAGATTGTATATATACATAGCAGAGACCACCATAACAAGGTAAAGTAGAAAAGCCAGCTCATGAAGTGTTTAAAAAAAATAACCCTATCTCAAAAAATATGACACAATAGTCTTGTTTCTACAACATGGAAATAAACAGCTTGTTTTTAAAAAAAATCAAATACACATCCTAAGGGTCTTCCTAAATTGCTGAATGTAAATTGCAATTGGAATTGACTATTAGAAATCTTGGTAGAGTAGGTTAAACATCTGCTCAATTTATTACAATTTTATTTGTAGTTCATCTGTAACTGGTGCAATTAAGCCAATCAGAGCCCGCGAATCAAATCTAATTTACACCCTAATGGACTAAAAAGGAATGAATAAACACAGCACTCCCAGATCCAAATGATTAAACATGTCTCTGAGGATATTTTTTTCTATTTCTGTCTAGAAAAGTCATGGTGCTTATACTATAATTAACCACTAAGGAGTGATGTAAACTAGCTTGAGCATTCATTCATTTTTCATATGTTTTCATAAAGATGCTAAACAAAGCATGTGACTTTAATGAATTAGATTCCATCAGAACTGGATGGATTTACTTATAAAACCATTTTCTTCATATACCAGTTCGTGATAAAATTAATACAAAGTGGGACACATTAATAGAGATCCCATTTATAAAACTAGAAAAAAGAATTTGTTTATATTACTAGACAATTTAAAGACAAAATTCAGAGGCAACATAAATAGTTGCTTAAGATACACTTATCTTGTTCGGGTTCATTGGGTAATGAGTTTAAGTGGCTGTAAATATTAAAGTAACATAACCAGCATTAATTTGATTTTCCATTAAGTGCGCAAAATGAATTAGGGAGCCAGTTTACCTAACACCTAACACAATGGCCATGATGCAAATTATTCAGTTATATCTGTATAAATATACAGTAATTTCTTCTTCTCTGGGCACCTGAAAAACCTTAGTCCAAAGGCAGTTTACTGAAACCACATGTAGGAATGGGGAATTACTTTAAAATAAGCAAAATGAAACCCTTTAAAACATTCAGCAAAATACATAGCATGATATAGATATGTGATACAGAAGCAATCCCTTTAATCCATATACAGCTTCTTGGAACAATGTGGTTCTTTCTAACTCTTTTCTTGCAGGGGTGTCCATCTACAAGAACTTTTCACCCAAGATACACTTTGACAGATTACATTGAAGAGAAAGAGAAGCAGGTGTAGTCCCAAAGTGGTCATTTTGTCCCTGGCTGTTTGTTCTTACAGCTTATCTTCTGTCAGGTAAGTACTCTTAACTGAATTACTGTTTTAGACCATGTCCATACACTTCTATATTTTCATGCCTAGGAGCTGTGCTATTCAGCACATCTAGGTGCTCCATGCAAGTTGCCTGCTAAAGTGAAAGCTGTATAGTCACAGCTGGCCAACACTGCAGGTGGGCTAATTACCAGTACTGAGTGACAAGGCTAACTACTTTCCTCTCCCATGTTAATTAGCTTTACTATGACACAGCAAAGACATGGATGTACTGCTGCTGCTTTTGGAAGTAGCACATGTGGAACACTGTGATATGTTTGATGGTGCCACAGATAATTATGGCAACTTTTCTGAGAGACATAGTTTCATTCGGAAGAAAACAACATTCTCATATCTGAGTAGACTGAATATGACTAATGTAGTTTAAATGTGGGTATTTTTATTACTTGTTGAGATCCAAATGATTGCAATATTTCTCTGCAAGAGTCAATGCTTTCACAAAAACTTGAAGTCTTGCTGCCATAAGGCATTGCTTCTGTGAGGACTTGATGGGAAAGTCTGAAGTGATATTAAAAGATTTAATTAAAATTGTGTAGCTTTGTAATCTTTAAGAAAACATATCTATTTGGCAAATCAGTTAGGAATTTTAAACTGTATCTGTTTCACTTTTAAAGCAATGGTCGTTTTATCTGATTTTCTTATACCTACATTGTACATTCTTTGAAGGAAGCAATCTCTCTATATTCCAGGATTCCACAAACCTTAAGGTTAAGGGGGCCTGGTTTCGATGTGCTACCAAGATACACATACTAAATAATAATACACTGTTGCCCACAGCAACACCCAGCAGTTGTCTGGATTATAGAATAAGATGTGCTTATTGGTCCTTTCCATTCACAAAGTATTTTCACATATGGCAACTGAGATGAGGAAATAATTTCCAGGGCCCATGTGGATTTTTGTAATGGGATTTTTAGGAGGTGATTTGCAGCAAAATAAGTACTGCATTGGGAGCTCTCCAAACTGCTTTGATACCCACTTTATACCTGAAGTGCTTGTTGCACTCTAGCACCTCTGCTCCCTTCTCTACCTATAGCATACATTGGCCTTTAAAAACCAAATGTCTCTTTCACATTAACACCTAAAACTTTAAATTGAGAAGATGAGATTGGAGAGGAGTAAAAACTCAGGAGGAAGCAGCAGAGAAGCTAGAAAGAATAAAACAGAGCAAGATTTCTGGGGCACATAAATGAAAACTGATCTTCTCTTGGCAACTCTGGCTGAACACACTCAATTACTACACTCATATTTGTTTAGGATGCTTCTCGCCTGTTTAAAAGTCTGATGACAAGAAAAAGATTCTCTCAATGTTTGTAATATACATTTTGTTTAAGAAATGAGACCGGGGATGCAAGCCTTCTTGCTTTAGATGGGGGGGGGCAGGGTGCAGCACTGCCTGCACTGTTAAGTAGCGTCATTTAAGTAATAATACCGATTAACCCATTCCTGAAGTTTCAAAACACCTGCTGCCTTCAGTGAGAGGCCTTTTCTTTAAAAGGGTTTGTGAAGTGGGCACAAGGAATTGTATACTGTAGCTGAAGAACAAATGCCACTCTGAAGTTGAGACACTGATTGAAAACTGAATCACAGCAACAACAGTGAATACTGGGGACAAGCATTTCAAATGTAAATACTAGAATAGACATTTAACTGCAACATTTGCCTACAGATTTTTGTTTCTTTCATTTTTATTCAGACTTACAGCTGGGTGTTAAGCAAGGCACTTCTAGAAAACACATGTCAAGGCAAAACCAAGATGTTTATTTTCTAAGTAGCAGACCGATTCAAAGTCACGATGAATAATTAAGTTACCATGATTACTAATTAATTTATCTTAAAACTGATGAGTGTAACTTTGTTAGGGTGGATTAACTACACTCTACCCAACAAACTTGGGTTTAAAAACCTACTTAAAAATATGTTAAATAATCAGATAGTAAAGTAACTATGTAACAATTAATTGATTGCAGTAGAGAGCAACCATCTGAGACTCTGGTTTGCAGTGATCAATGTTAGATTTAATTAGCAACAAGTGAGTGGGGAATTAAGGCCCCACAGTTCAATTTTAAAGGCCCTTATTCTTGAGGTATTAAAAGTACTGTAGTAAAGCTGTAATCAGAATTCAAATCTTGTTTTAGATCCCCAAAAGTGGTTAGGAACTCTTTCTTATGGAAATACCATATTCTCTTCTGGGTAGGCACAAGCCATGCCTTGTGGAGTGAGTTCTGCAAGGAACAAAATGAAAAGAGTGACAGGACACTATCAAATAAATGTGACACAATGGGGCTGTTCAAATGACAGTGGAGTTCATCTATTCACTTCCTGAAGTGGTTGTCTTTTCAGTTGTTGAATTATCCACCATTTGAGTGAAGGCTTGTACTTTGTGAAAATTTACAGGATTCTCTCTCCTGAGCTGCTGGAGTGTTTGTTTTTTCTTTCTATAGTGCTAGTGCAGGGAATGCAAGCTCATTTTCTCACCAGGTTCCTTGACTCTTTTACTCCCTTAGTTTCCAGAACTATGATCTTCTATACACAAGTGCCTTTAGTATTTTATCATTATCATGGTTCTGTCATATCAGTTCCTGATACCAATATATTCCTTCCAAAGACCCAACAAAGCACTCTGCTAGCTTCCTAGCATGCTTGACACTGCTTGAAAATGCCACTGTGCTGTGAAGATGCCAGACATGTAGTACTTGCTGTAGACCCTGCTTTGAAGAGGATCATACGCTATGTATAGATGCTAAAACAGCCTATTGCAATATGTGCCATTCAATACAGCATCAACTTTCTAAGTTTAGTTGTTTTTAATATTGTTTCTTCTTTTCTAGAATTCTTTTTGAAATTGCAATCCCATCATTGGCTTTGGTATGTTTATCTTTAAAGTACCTTTGACAAGAGACTCTTAGAGATATTTGGTCAAGGAGTAGGAAGCAAAGGATATAGTCATGGATAAAAAACTAAGAGACAGAAAATGGAAGAGTAGTAACACAGTCAATTTTTATTATGCCAAAAGGTTAACAGCAAGGTATATCAAGGTTCCATATTGGATCTGCTGTTGTAAATATATTCATGATATTATAAGTGATGTAAGTCTTGAAGAAAGAAAATTTGCAGATGGCACAAAATTATTTGATTCATTTGGGACCAGCGAAAACTAGGAAGAACTTCAGAGGTACTAAACAAATATTTGAATGGGTAACAATGATAAATGTTGATAAACATAATGAAAAGCATTGGATGAAATGAAAAACACTCTCCCAATGAAAGGCCACTTACTTTATAAGTAAGAAAGGATATGATAAAAGTGTATATAGAAAGGTATAAAGAATGGAAATCAGTAATCATATTCTTCTGCCAAATAATACAAAAACAAAGGTATCATCAAAGTGGAAGTTGTCAAAGACACAGTAAAAAGTCTATGCAGCTACAGACAGACATATGTCTGCTTTCATCCCCTGAAAATTCTAGTGCCAAAAGCAGGTAATGACTCCAAAAGTGAATTTAAGATGTGAGGATGTATACAAAGGGACCTAGTGAATGGCTGCCACATTCCAAAATAAGAAAGAAGCCACAGCTTCTGTGGTATAAGAAATTAATGTTTTCTTGACCAAAATAACAAAGTATTTATCTTTATAAATAACAAAGTTATTTATCTGAACATATCTGTTCAGGTTTTGACCAAGCTGCTTCTGAATAATATCTCTGAAAGGATTAAATGTATACACCTTACTGAATAATTACAGGCTGAATATTAATGATTTAAAATATCCACTTGAATGATACAGTGTAGATAAATTTGGACTACATATGGCTCCTTATGTAAAGAGACATTCTTCTTTTAGTAACACATTGTCTGCTGCATTTGCCTAGCACCCCCTACCATATGCTCCTAAACACAAGCTGTTGAATTTTAAGTATTGTCCCCAGTAATTAGCATGGGATTTTTTTTTCAAATAAGCAAAATGGCCTGGCACTAGTTAACACTTATTTTCCCCTTCTGGCTAATAACTTCCACTATTTCTGTTCGCACTGCTTCCTTCATTCAGCCTTTTCTTTTTCTTTTTTTTACCTTTCAGAACAAATGTTCCTAGAAGAAGCAAACTTTCTCCCCAAACTTTATTTTCTTGGCCTTCCTCCTTTTCTCTTCATTTCTCCTCCTCATCCCTAAGTTCCTTGAGCATATCACTTTTAATCAGTGTGTCATTTAACTATCAGTGGGATTTGGCTTTGTTCTGTTTCCTCTACACTTATAGCCATGTCTTCTCTTTCTGAAGTTTCCAGTGACCCTTGTGCAGTCTGGTCTCAAGGTAAAAACAGATTGAAAGATTGTATCAAAGGATACTGATACAAACTGTGAGGGTGCAGCTGTTATGGCTGCATGATTTCATAGCCTTAAAAGGGTAGTAAAGCCATTCCAACATTAAGCCTGCTTCATTTACAGTCAGTGGGTGCATCTACATGAGACATTGACTGCGGAGCTGACTAATTAGCTCTGCAGTAAAATGTCACCATCTGCATGTATGGTGCTAGTAGAATGGAGTAAACTAATTAACTCTGCTGTACAATAGTACTGCCAGACACTGCCCTATAGAATCATAGAAAATTAGGGTTGGAAGGGACCTCAGGAGGTCTAGTCCAATCCCTTGCTAAAAGCAGGACCATCGCCAACTAAATCATCCCTGCCAAGGCTTTGTTAGCACCCTAGCTGGGTCTTAAAAACCTCCAAGAATGGAGATTCCACCACCTCTCTGGGTAACCTGTTCCAGTGTTTTACTACCTTCCTAGTGAGGAAATTCTTCCTAATATCTAACCTAAACTTCACTTGTTGCAACTTCAGACCATTGCTCCTTGTTTTGTCATCTACCACCACTGAGAAGAGTCTAGCTCCATCCTCTTTCAAACCCACTTCAGGTAGTTGAAGGCTGCTATTGAATCCCCTCCCAGTCTCCTCTTCTCAAGTAAGTCAAGTTCCCTCAGCCTCTCCTCATAAGTCACATGCCCCAGCCCTCTCATCACTTTTGTTTCCCTCTGCTGGATGCTCTCCAGTTCGCCCACATACTTTCTGTAATGGGGGGCCCAAAACTGAACACAGTACTCCAGATGTGACCTCACCAGTGCTGAATAGAGGGGAATAATCACTTCCCTGGACTTACTGGCAATACTTTTACCAATGCATCCCAGTATGCCATTAGCCTTCTTGGCAACAAGGGCACACTGCTGGCTCATATTCAGCATCTTGTCCACTATAACCCCCAGGCTCTTTTTTGCAGAGCTGCTGCCCAGCCAGTTAGCCCCCAGCCTGTACCCGTGCATGGGATTGTTCTGTCCTAAGTACAGGACTTTGCACTTGCCCTTGTTGAACTTCATGCAATTTGCCCTCTTCTAATCATCCAGGTCCTACGATGCAGTTAATTATTATCCTATGGTGGAGTTATTTACTCTACTGCAATGCATTTGTAGATGCTGGTGGGGCCGGCTGGGGCAAGAGGGTGCTTCAGTGTATGTGCTGCCTGCTGGCTAATCCCACACTGAAGCACTCTTATGCCCTAACCAGCCTCTCCACAGCATGCTGAGCTGGGTTGGAGCAGCCGCAGGCTGACATACTGATCCCTGGGGCCCCCTACCAGCTGGGGCTGCACCATCCTGGCCCAACTTGCTGTGGTCCCAGGCACACTTGCAAATTGGCACCCGGGAGCAAATAATCTCCAGAACACTGTGCCAGAGTTTATTCAGCCACATTAATTGCATGTGTAGATGTGCTCAGTTAGGGCAAATTAACTCACTTGGGTCACTGCAAGAGTCATGCAGTCATAACAGTGAATGAACAGCTGCTGCACACTCCCTGGGCACAGCCCCTCTCCTCTTTTAAAGCAGCTAAAATGTATGTTTATTCATACACATAGTTTAACCCCACTGGCTAAAATCACTACTTATACTTTAGTTATCTTTTCTCCCTGTCTACTACAGGCTCTTGGTTCCAATTTCCTTGATTGCCACATATCTAGAACACAGAAAATGTTATAATTTTCTTCAATTGACCCTATAGATGATATCATGTCCTTCTTTTAATCATCCCACTCATTTAATCTAGTCCATTGGTTTTATATTTCTGTCACTCCATTATATGGGTACCTTCTATGTAAAATCAATAGCCCTGAGGGAACTATTGGGCACATGGACTGCACTAGAGCCTTGACTGAGGCACACAGGGCGTGTCTACACATTACGCTATGTCACCGTGGCAATGCACTCCCTCGTTATAGCGTGTTGCTATGGCGACGTAGCGGCCAAAAATAACGGTTGTCCGCCGGCATGGTGCAGTATGGGGTGTTACTGCACTGTCGTTTAGTACTTCCAAAAGGTGGTACTTCTAAATGATGGCACAGTAACAATGGTGCCGTAGGGGCATGGGTAAACATGCCAACAAGCATGCCTACATGGAGCAGGAGGCTTGATTGTATGCATTGTACATTAGATCCCATTGCATCTTTACCTGCACGTGTAGAGAGGCCCTTGAACATTTAAAAAACCAAACAAACCATGTTTGAATTGCAGCTTTATTTTAATGAGGATGTAGTCTCAAACCAAGGCCTTGCAGCCTATCCTAAAATTTGTTAGATTCTGGGTTTTCCCAATCTCTTCAAGAAGACTGTTCCACAGCTGAGTTTCCTTGATCAATTGTGCCTTGTCTGCAGCAGTCCTATGCTGTGCCCTGAGTTTTCTTACCTATGCTGTCCCAGAAGGTCATGATCATTGAGGGAAAGCATAGACTGCAATTCAGTCTTGGGCCTGATTCATTAACTGACTTGAAGACTAAGACCATCACCGGCATTGGAAACTGAATAGGAACCAGGGGAAGGACCCTGGTCTCTGATGTGCTTACAATGGCCTCAGCCAGGAAGAAGCTGCACTCTTTACCAGCCAAAGACATCCATCATCCTTAAAGTCAGCTTCAGACACAGCAGTCCAACTTGGATGTGAGAAACGCATGGATTTCTAGGGTTAGGGCCTCATTTGGGAGCAAATCACGAAAGCTGCTTGCAAAATTTAAAAAAAATATAAAATAACAACACTTAAATTTAAACTCTGTGTGCTCCACACCGAGCCCAGCACATGCCCAGAAGAGGCAGTGCTTCAGTTGGACCTGGCTCACCAACTTCTGTATAGATTTGGCACTTCAGAGGGGCTTTTTTGGTGCTCTTATGTAATAGATGATTGAATCAGCCTTAGATAAAAGCACTAAAGCCCCTCTAAAGTGTCCGATCTATACAGACGCTGTGGAGGTGGGTCAAAGAACTGCGCTGCTTCTTCCAATAAAGCACATTTTGGGGTTTTGGGGTTTTTAATGTCTGCAAGCAGCCAAAGTTTCCTTGCAAGCTGAGAGTGAAAGGATTACTGAAGAATGATGTTAGCTGGTCACTAAGCTTACCAAGGAGACAACCAGGACTTTGAAGCTCGAATGATGTGTACCAATACGGAATGTATGTATCCAAACAAAAAAGCATTTTCTCAGTTTTGATAGTTATACCCAGTAAGTATCTTGGCTGCACTCCATTTTGTATTTAAAGGCATTTATATACATGCTCTGGGAGTGGGGAGGAAGGGAGGGGGCACTTTAATTAAAGTACCTGGAGTGTCTTGTGTTTCAGTCTCCCTGAGCTTCGAAATGGCAGCAGGGGCACAAGCTTGCCATTGAACAAGCTATAGACAATCTGTTGGATTGCAGATTGGCTCAAGGGTCATACTCAGAGGGTGGTGGTGGATGGGTCATATTCAACCTGGGGGGAAGCAGGCAGCGGAGTCCCCCAGGGCTTGGTCCTTGGGCCTGCATTGTTCAATTCCTTCATCAGCGATTTGGATGACAGGGTGAAAAGCACCTGTTGAAATTTGTGGATGATACCAAAATTTGGGGTGAGGTGAGCACGTTAGTAAGGAGGGAAAGACTGCAGCAAGATCTGGATAGGTTACAGGAGTGGGCTAACATTAACAGGATGTGTTTCAGTACTGACAAGTGCAGGGTGCTGCACTTAGGCAGTAGAAACCAGCAGCACACTTATAGAATGGGAAACTCCCTTCTTGAGAGCACGGAGGCAGAAAGGGATCTTGGAGTCATTTTTGACTCCAACATGAACATGGGCCAACAATGCGAGGTCATGGTTGGCAGGGCTAACCGGACCTCGTTGTGCATCCACAGGTGCATCTCAAGTAGAGCCAAGGAGGTGATCCTCCCCCTCCATGCGACGCTGGTCAGGCCACAGCTGGAGTACTGTGTCCAGTTCTGTGCGCCCCGCTTCAGGATGGAAGTGGACAACATTGAGGGGGTCCAGAGGAGGGCCACCCAAATGATCCGGGGGCAACAGGGCATACCCTACAATGAAAGACTGTGGGACCTAAACCTGTTCAGCCTTAAGGCTGAGGGGGGACCTGGTGACTGTCTATAAACTCACTAGGGGGAACCAGAAGGGTTTGGGGGAGACACTGTTTCCCCTAGCACCCCCTGGCATAACAAGGAATAATGGGCACAAATTATTGGAGAGTAGGTTTAGATTAGACATCCGCAAGAACTACGTCACAGTCAGGGCGGCTAGGAGCTGGAACCAACTTCCCAGGGAAGTGGTGCTGGCTCCTACCCTGGGGGTCTTTAAGAAAAGGCTTGATGCCTACCTGGCTGGACTCATTTGAGTCCAGTTTTTCTCTCGCCCAGGCTGGGGGTCACACTTGAAGATCTACAAGGTCCCTTCTGACCTGACTTCTATGATTCTAAGCTTTAGCTAAAGAGCCCCTGCTGCCATTCTGAAGTGCAGGGACACTGATACACAAGACACAGGAGGCTGCTGGGGTGTGGTAATTGCCATGCTCCAGCACACTTAATTAATTGAGTCTGCTCCAATGCTCCGGAATTATATAGTGTGTCAGAGCAGCTTCCCTGCTCATGTATAGGCACCCTAAGTGTTTCTTGGGTTTTATGTAGTTGTTAAAGTGAGGTGAAAGTTTTGCTGGAGAGGAACAGTTGTAAGTGCTGAGCCATCTACTTCTCCTACATATGTGCTTTCTGATCCCAGAGTTTTGTTAATCTCACAGAAAGGAGAGTACTCAAAAACCTGTTCCCATGCTAATGAGTGGTCATATGTGAGTGCCTGGAGAAAGATACTGCAAAACATGAGGCCTAACCCCCCATAACTTACTTACTTAAAAATGCTGACAGCTTTTATACTTTTATTCCAACCTTTGCTCAACCTTTGTAACTGTGCCTAGTAAGTAACTTGATTGAGCACCTTTTAGGTATAGATATCTATCAAGTAGTCTGATTGCCATAGTATTTGAGCAACTGACATATTCCTGTAGAGTTTGTTCTGAAAGGCAGTTGGAAAAGCCTACATACTTAAAAGTGATTCCCTGTTCCTTTTGGCTTTCAGTACAATGCTTAACTTATAAAAACATTCAAGTGTATGGGTCAAAGGGAGCAACAGCTCATTTCTGTCTTGCAGGGAAAGCAAATCCATCACTGGGTACTTAAACCTTTGGACTATTGAGTGATGAATTTGACTCCCTTCACAAGATGGTTACTGCACTTGGAAGTCCTGGATAAAGGATTTACTACTTCTAAGGCAGAAGTTGATCTATGTATGCTTTATCAATTAGAAATAATTTTAAGACACATTAAGTCTGTAAAATATATGGTGTTATTTGAGGGCCCTGTAATTACATTATCAGAAAACCCACCTGTAATTATCTCAGGTAAGATGAGATTCTACTAAATATAGAGCAAAGTACTTGGACTAAGATGTCATTGCTCTTTGACACTATGAGAATGCTCCATCTCCTCTGGGTAGCTCTAAAGAAGGCTACGCTGAAAATGATTCTCTTCTTTTAGCTAGATGGCCATAAGCAGACAAAAGTTCAGGTGCATCAATTATATCTTAACTTTTTCATAGTTTGTTTGTGACCTTATGTGCTCTTGTGTTTTCAAATTCCTGGACTATGCCAAACAAGAAGAATTTTCCTTGAACTTTGTTGTTGAGGGTTGGGTATTGTGGAAGTAGTGCTTTCTGCTTTATTAAGGGGAAGATAGAGTGGGTCTCTGAAATTTAAAAGTATCCATTAGACCTGACATGAAGCATTCTGAAGTACTGTTTCAAGAAGCCATTGTGTGCACACACTGCATGGGTTGGGGAGTGGTCCTAGAATGATGTGGAATGGGGAAAGTTTCCTTAAATGGGGAAAGTTTGCATTGAATTAACAGTACAATATTTAGATTAAATAAAAGGAAGAGTACTCTTGACGCACAAGCTGACAAGGAGAAGCAGTGCTGATAGGACAGGAGGGCAAGTTAGGAAGAGGAGGGAGAACTCTACCTCAATTAGAGAAGGCAGAAATTATGATCCTCCTCTTTACCCTTAGTAAACCAATGAAAGAAAGCTGGGGAAAGTTGCTGTTTTCAGAGTCAATGGAAAACATCTCTAGTATTCTTGCAGAACTCTAGTAATGTGAGAGCACCTACAAAGTGAAACCTTCTAAGAAGTAAGCCATTCCAACTCATTGTGAGTTATATACTATATTATCTAACTCAGAACAATGCTGTACACTTTGGTTTGAGTATGTCTTTTAAGTGTCAGTTTTGATTACAATTTATAGTTATAATCTACCTGCTCTCTAGCCTCCTGGAGGTCTGTAAAATGAATAATATAGAATGAAGAAAGAAGAACCAGAGTTAGTAGTGTCAGAAGAAGCATGTTGTATGTAAGGCACATAGCTATGATATGGCATAAGAATAATGTTGCTAACGCTCACAATTTTATCGTGAATCTTGCAATACTTGGCATTCTTCTTAAAACTCCAACTCATGGAGTTATGTGATAATGCAAGAAAGTCCGCTTGCTTTATTTATACTTCTAACCCACACAATTATCAAGAAAACTTAAAAATGTGAGTCCTGACCATCAGGCAACTTAAAAAACTGCCTAAAAATGTTGTATTTTGGAGTCTACCTAAAGTTTAAGCACCTTGGGTTAGTAGTACTGTTATAACCCAAATAGATATGTAAATACTGAAGGAGAGAGGTTTAAACACTTAGGTAATCATAGTTGTTTGAATTTTCTGTGTTTTTTATAGATGTGGTTCTTTGTGATTGTGATGCAAATTCTGAATTTAATTATATTTTAGAAAAACACAGTTGGAAGTGTTAAAAATAGGAGTTAGTAGATAAGCTTGTTCTGTCTTCAGAGTCAATTGTTTTCCAGTAGGTGTCCAGGAGAGATAATAAGAAATGCTACTCAGCTCAGAATAGATTTAATCAAAACTGGGTAATGGTGAAGACAAATCTAGAGTGGGTACAGTGGCACATCTACACCCTGCTTTCAGAGTGGATCATGCCACAGAAGCCTCTGGCATCTTTAAAAAAAGTCCCCAAACCAGGTGAGAATTTCCTCTCCCTCTCTATGCTCAGAGGCATGCCTTTTTCACTCCATTTCCCACTTCTCCATTGCTGCTTTTCCCACTGTTTGGGGGGTGGGGTAGCTCCAGACCTGCTCTTGCTCTATGCAGGGGCTGGGATCAGCTGAAACAGTGACTTCAGCAGCAGTAGTGCAGGGTGGGTTTCTCCTCCCCAAACCTGCTCCTGGGGAACTGAGCAGGGTCTTAGCATCCACCTGTCCCCCTGAATCCATCATGGCTGCAACTGTCCTATCACATGCCCAACTGAGGCCAGCTGCTGCACAGCCTGATTGAAGTGGGCAAGAGTGGCTCTGAAGCCACTGGCTGTGTATGATTGATGTTGCGCATATGTGATTGTCCTGCTTACAAGACCTATAACTACCAGGAGAAGAATGTTCTTTAGTCTGTGTGGCCTATTTTGTTTTTGTTTGTTGTTTTTTATTTTTTGCACAGAGTGAAGGGAGATTTCATCATTTTGTGAGCTGCTTGCATGTGAAGAAGATGCCTAATGGCACATGGCTTCTTGACTTCACTGTTGGTGTGAGGGGGATCTTATAGAAGAGGAAGAAGCTAGAGGAGGTGAATTCAAGGTGAGACATGTCTTCCTGTTTGTTGGAGGAGATGGATTTTTTTGGGGGGAAGGCTGGTAGTAACTTGGTTCTTAGGAAAAGTTTAAGTTTTTTAAGAATCTTTAATTTACATTACAAGGAATACTATGATTTGTGTGGACAAGTAAGGAAGAACAGGCTTGGTAGTTGTAATGGCCTTTTTAAAGAAAATTGTTTTTCCTTTCTTGATTCATTTTTTCCTTCTGTACTTTCAGTTTGCATCTAATACTTGATGCACCATAATTATGTGGTACTTATTGTTGCACCCTTGATGCCAGTGCACCCTTGACCTGCGAGCCTGGGTCGGCACGACTGGCTTGGTGCAAGGAGGGATTTATGACCAGACAGGTGGGGGATAACGGTGAGCAGGAGTCAGATGATTTAAAGCATGATGGTTACACAGAAAGTTTATTTTACTTACGCTACTGAAGTCACGCAGCGTAGGCAGAGGAGTTGATTTATTCAGTTACAGCATGCAGATATCATGTT
>NW_017728886.1:37038702-37056205 GCF_001723895.1 Crocodylus porosus
CAGACAGGGGTGTATATATGCAGTACTGTTACAAACTAAAAAATAATAGTGTGAGACTACAATTACAGAGTTTGTTGTGTTAGTCTCTGACCTTTTGCCATCTGACCTTTTGCCATCGCATCCAAAATCAAAGACTTTGATCTTTGACACTTATATAGCCAATAAGCAACCTAGAGTAGTACAAAAACATGTTAGATAGAGATTACTTAGAGAAACCAGATGTTTTCAGGTCAGCTAGAGTACTTTAGGTAACTGAAGAGCCATTGGCTATTATCTTTCAAAATTTATGGAGATCTGATGAGATCTTGGACAACTGGAAAAAGGCAAATTTAGCGCCCATTAGAAAAGGGACAAAAGAGCATCTAGGGACTTACATACTGGTCAGTTTGGCTTAGATACTGGGAAAGATTTTGGAGTGGACATCAAAGAACCTATTTCTAAGCACCAGAAGGAGAACAAAGTGATTAGCGACAGCCAAAATGGATTCATCAAGAGGAAGTCATGCCTGACCAACCTGATATCCTTCTATATCAGGGCACTGGGCTATGTGGTTGAGGGAAAGCAATGGATGTGATATACCTTGATTTTAGCAAGGTCTTTCATACCGTCTCCTATGACATTTTCATTAGTAATCTAAGGAAGTACATTCCAAACGAAAACACCATAAAATGGATAAAAGGTTAGATCATCATGCTCAAAGAGCAGTCATCAATAGCTCAATATTTAATTGGGAGAAGGTTTCAGGTGGATTCTCCAGGGGTTTCTCCTGGGTTTGATACTGTTTAATATCCTCATTAGTGGTTTGGAGAAAGAGACTCAGTGCATGCTTAGTATATTTTTAGATGACACCAAGCTCAGTGGAGCTGCAGGCACTCTGAAGGTGGGCTTATGATTCAGAATGACTTTCGTAAACTGGAGAAATGGTTCAAATGAAATTCAATAAGACATAAAAAGTCCTGCACTTAGGATAGAACAGTCATGTAAAGAAATACAAAACAGGATATGACTGGCTAGGCTGCAGTACTGCAGAAAAAGACCTAGGAATTATAATGAACCATAAACTGAATGTGAGCCAACAGTGTGATCTTGTTGCAAAAAAATCCAATACCATTCTTGTTGACGGCAGTCCCTAAAAATTGAAGATGATGTCCATCAGGCTTGATGAATCCTCAGGTGATGGAGTAGCCTGATTCTAGATGCACATGTTCTTCTGCAATGGGAGCATGTTGTTGCACGGGAGAGTGGAATTCACGGTCCCAGGTTGGTCTCCATCTCCTTCCTCTGCCACCACCCTTCCACCTCAGTATCAAATCCTTGGGCCTTGAAGTGGTTTGCACCTTGGTGAACCAGGTGGCACCATGCTGAACAGTTCAGCTGCTGCAGTGAAGGTTGGTGGAGAACCTTTGTCTTAGTGACATTCAGGGACAGGCCAAGTCTCTTATACAAAGCATTGAAGAGATCCAGGGTTGCTTGCTCATCCTTTGCAGAGTAAGCCATCATGCAGCAATCATATGCAAACTGAAGGTTGTGGATGTCATTGGTGGTGAGTTTCATTTTTGCCCAGAAGTGCCCAAGATTAAAAAGCTTCCCATCCAGTCAATACTGGATACTAACGCTGGATGGTAGATCATCTTGGATGAGGTGAATGATGATGGTCAGGTAGATGGTGAACAAGGTGGGGGTGATCACACAACTGTGTTTGACCCTCGTCTGGATGCAGCAGGTGTCAGTTTCAGTTCTTCCACTCAGGACAGTGGTGGTCATATCATCATACAGGAGTCTCAGCATGGTGACAAACTTCAGTGGGCAGTGAAGGCATTAGAGGATAGTCCACAGAGCTTCGTGATTTAAGGAATTGAACACCTTGGTCAGGTCAGTGAAGGTGAGGAACAGTTCTTGATTTTGTTCCCAACATTTTCCTTGGACCTACCTGGCACCAAAAACCATGTCTGCAGTGCTCCAGGGTGGTCAGAAGCTGCACTGGGTTTCTGGAAGGATCGCCTTAGTGACAGGACAAAGGTGGTTCCAGAGGATGTGGGCCAGGATCTTATTCACAATGGACAGGAGGGAAATCTCCCTGTAGTTCCCACAGTCAGATTTGTCCCCCTTCTTGTAGATGGTCATGATGGTCTTGTTCTGGACATCACTGGGGATGTCCTCTTCATCCCAAAGGTGGAGGATAAGCTGTTGGAGTCGTGACATGAGCCGGAAGCCACCAGCATGGTTGACCTCTGCAGGTATACCACCTGGTCCACAAGCTTTATTGCTTTTCATCTGTTGGATGGCCTGCTTCAGTTCTCTGATGGTTGGTGGATTGCTGAGGGAATCCACCACAGGGTGTTGCAGGATGGCTTGGAGGGTCTTCTCCAATACAGTGGACTCCTGATTAAGGAGGAGTTTGAAATGCTCCTTCCAATGCAGACGGATAGCTCCATTATCCTTGAAGAGCCGAGAGGCATCCTGTGATCAGAGGGGGTTTTATCTAATGAAGCAGGGTCCATAGGTTATCTTGGTAGCCTGGAAGAAGTTACATATGTGATGCTGGTGGCATAGCCCTGGATCACATGCACTTTCTCCACCCACCAGTTGTGCTTCATGTCAGGGATGTGTTGCTCAACCTCAGCCTTTAGCTGGTGGTACACTGCCATCTTTCACCAAGCTCATGGATGGCTTTGCCAGATGATGAAGGCTGCAGTCTTCTGCTCAAGGATATCATGGATCTGAGCATCATTAGCATCAGACCAGTCCTGGTTCTGTCGCTATGCGAACCCAATAGTTTGGGCACAGGCGTCTTGGACCACAGACTTGAGTTTCTTCCAGTGTGCCTAGATAGAGATGTCATCAGCAGTAGGGACTTGCTCCAGTGTACTTTACAACTGGGCCTGGAATTCTTCCTGCTGTACAGGGTCCTTCAGAACTGCAACATCTGGCCATCTACAGGCGGCCTTCTATGTCTTCCAGTATTGGCACCAGGTGGATGTTCATCACTAAGTGCACAAGTCAGTGATCCATTCAGCAGTCTTCAGATCCCTTCATGGCCCTCATGACAAGCATGTCCCTCAGGTGTCTACCTCAAAAAATGATGTAGTCCAAGAGGTGCCAGTGCTCTGACTTAAAATGCCTCCACATGATCTTGAGCTGGTCTTTCTGGTAGAAGATGGTATTAGTCATGATCAGGCTGTGTTGGGTGCATTTGGTCAGAAGCAAATTTGGTATTGGCCTTCCCCATGCCATTATTGCTGATAGTTCTGCTCCAGATTATGTGGTCAAATCCAACCCGAGTATTGAAGTTGCCCAGGAGAATGACCTTGTTGTCCCTGAGGATGGAGGCAAGGCATTGTTGAAATCGAAGTAGAATTTTCCTTGACTTTCTCATCGGAATCCAGAGTCAAAGCATATGCGCTGATGACAGTGGCACATTGGTTTCAGCTGAGGTACAGGTAAAGGGTCATCAGCCTTTCATTGACACCCAAAGGGAGTTCGGGGAGCATGTTGGCGATCTTGTCCCTGATGGTGAAACTGACTCCATGGATATGGGGGTCAAGGTCTTGTTTCCCTTTCCAGAAAAAGGTTTACCCTCCACAGACCTCCCTCAGCTGTCCCTCCCCAGTGAGCCGGGTTTCACTGAGAGCAGCAATGTCGATATTGTGCCTCACTAGTTCCCAAGCCACGATGGCAGTTTGTCTTTCTGGGCAATCACTCTTTGGGTTGTCAATGAGTGTTCTCACATTCCAAGTTCTGAAGTTTTATCTTTTTCTTGTTTCAACCACAGGAATAGTGATCCCACTGGGTATGGTTTCCCAGCCAGGAGAGATGGGACAGCCTTTTCTCAGGGCACCTTTTCTAGCCTCCTCCTCACCGGGGTGACCAGAGGGTATCCTGAAAAGGGCTGCTCAGTTATGAATACAGCTGCTGAAGGGCACCCCTGTTACGGCACAAGTGCCCAACAACCATTGCACATCCACCACTTGCATGCAGATTCTTGGCTGGGAGCCTCCAGGTATCACAGCTCTGCCCCCATCACCAATCCTCCATCGGCACAGGGCTTTTGGACCTGACAGAAGCCTGTACATGGCATATGTATCAAGGGGACTCTGGTGAGCAGTCAGGTCCACACGGTCTTGGCAGTTGGTCACTGGGTTCAGTGGCATGGTGAACCATGATGACTGGGGCCACTTCTTTGTTGCAGCCTTCTTCCACTTTCACAGTCACTGGGGCCACAGCCTTCCTCCACCTGCTCTGCCATTGAGGACTTCTTGGATTGTTCTTTGTTTGGAACCTCCCTTTTGACCTTACTGCCATGGGTGACCCTATCAGAAGTGTGAACTCCAGATGGCATCACTCTCGGGGTCATTGGAACATGCAAGCCTCTCCATCACAGCAAGGTGATGATCCTTGGAGAGGAATGATAGCATTCTGGATTGGACACAAGGAGTGTATCAAGAGTCCAGCAGAGAGCAGCAAAGAGGATTAGAAGAAAGATTAGAGGAAATATGACTTCTGAAGAAAGATTTATCCAAAAACAAGAGAAGTCCAAGAGGGAATTGCATAGCAGTCTTCAAATACCTGAAGCATGTTTATAAAGAAGAGGATGATGGTAGACTTTTCTGTAGCTGCAGAGCACAGGACAAGGGTTAATAATTCTAAATTAAAGCAAAGGAAGTTTAGGTTGGATATTAGCAAGAACTTTCTCATAGTGAAGGTTGTTAAGCATTTCAACAGATTTCTTAGAGGTTGCAGAATCTCTATCCTTTGATGTGGGCATGCTTGGGGATTCTACCACTTCTATTTTTAAGAGCAGGTTAGACCAGAGTTTCTCAACCTATGGGTTGCAACCCAAAAGTGGGTTGCAAGAATATATGAAAGGGTTGTGAAAAAAACTTTAAAAATGGATCATATGTTGCATACATTTTTGAAAAAAATAGATGTTGCTTGTGCTTCACCGTATATTAACACTGTGCATACTAATAAATAGGGATCTGTGTTTTCCATTTACTGTGGAAAAATATGGATTTTATTCTTTAAAGAAGAAAAATGTAGGAAACCATGGGTTTTCACTTGCAGGCTGGCAGAGTCCCTACAGCTCTGCCCTGGAGGGGAGGTGGATTGGCAAGCAGTGCAGGCAGTTTGAAGGGAAGGGTAATGGTGGCCGGGCCATGGTGGCTGGGTAGAGTCACAGCCCAGTACATGAACAGACAACAGTGGGAGGAAGTGAAGGCAGTCTGTCCTCCCCGCATCCACTACTCCTCGCATTGCTGTCGGCACCATAGGAATGGGGGTCCCGGTGGCAGCAGCAGAAATGAATCTCACCTTGCTGCTCCACTCTCCTGTGCTGGGTCCCACGTGCTGGGCCACAGAGGTGGCTCCCTACCCATGCCAGGCTTCAGCCCCATGCTCACTGTGGGTGCACAAATCTGGAGGGGCATATGCCCCACCATGCTTCACATATACCATCCCACCCCACACCCTGCCCCACACACTGGAGGGGTGAGGTTGGGGTCTGGGGGCAGGGTGCAGCAGGTCAGGAGTGAGGGACACCAGCAAGGTTGTGGGTGTAGGGAACTGTGGTTAAGAGTGAGGGGCACCAGCAGGGCCAGGGGGCTGTTTGCTACGTAAGATATTTACTGCATCAAGACTGGCCATTGATGTTTACAAATGGATCCGGGTACAAAAAAGGCTGAGAACCACTGGGTTAGACAAACATATGAAATGAAGTGGTTTAGACAGGGATACGTTGAGCAAGTTGTTGGACTAGATGACCTCCTGAGATCCCTTCCAGCCCCACTTTTTATGATTCTGTGATAATTAATTCACACCATACTTCAGGGTTTGCTATAGTCATCTCTGGGGACTAGGAAGAAAACAGTGTCTTTCTCCATTGAATTCATAACTTTGCCTCTCTATTCTGTCCTTCTCTGGAGCATTAGAAATGGACCACAGCTAACGGTGAGATAGTGGGCAAACAGGGCTAGTACTCCTAATGGTACTGAGAAATTGCTGTAGTGTCTGGCTGGTATGTTTTTCTTATCTGCTTAGAATCAAATTGATCTTCAGATTTGGGGAAGAAAAGATTTTTTTCTTTGGCAAGGTCCATTGAGGGTTTATTGCCTAGGCAAATCTGGGCCTATTTTTCCTGACCTATCCCAGGCGTTGATGGCATTCTTGATCTCTCCTCGGCTCTTTTCTTTGACATATTGTCATTTTGGGGAATGTCTACACCTTGTCCCTGTACTGACCAGGTGGTGATGGTCCCAAGCATGGCCATATCATGCTTGCACACACCAACCTTAGAAATGCAGCAGTGAAGCCACTATGGAGTCATCCCCTACAGCAAGCACGCCAGAGACCAAGGTCTTGAGAGCAGCTGAGGAAGAGGAACAATGTCACTGCTGTGTTTGGATTTAGCACATATGAGCAGGGGGACAGGGCATACTCAGGAGTGTCTCTCCTTAGCCATCCCAGAATATAATATAGACTTAGCTTAGCAGGCTCCTGGATTTTTTCCATACCATAGACCTTAAGTTTTTTTATGGGCTATTAGGGCATGCTTTGTGGGTGTGATGGGTAGGGGAATGGCCAGGGTATAGATGTTCTTGTGGCCCTCTTTTTACAAAATAATATCTATTACATATTTGCCTGAGATTGTAGGGCACTGGATTTGATGGTCTGGGTGGTCTCGTCTACTGCTCCCTTCCTGTGTTTTTTGGAGCTAAATTACAAGGTCTCTAGGCCCAGTTTTCTTTGTGTGTATGTGAAAGATATATATAATGTGTTTTTGTGGCCAATATATAAATTGCATAGTAATATACAGTATACAAAGACCAAGCATGCTTTCTGAAAGCCAAGAATAAGTCCAGTATATTTTGCAAATACCCATGTGACTGATTCTAGTACATATACTGTACACTTGGAGATCTGTACAGGCAGCAGTAAACACACAGGTAGAATCCTTGTTTCCCCTAAGAAGAGGGAGAATTGGAAAGAAAAAAACCCAAAACAACTGTGATCTGTCATATACTGGCTGCTATTTCAGTGAGGTAAACACTACTGTACTGTACCAAGTAAGAAGGAAGCTCCTGTCCTTAGAATGATTTTCATTTGGGTGAATTTACTTTCTTTTGCAGATTATTTACTTTTTTTAAAAAGTATTTTAAGATGGGGATGTGGCCCATAAGTGGAGGAGCCTTTGGGTCTAATTCAGGGGTGGGCAATTATTTCGGGTGGAGGGCCGCTTAATGAGTTTTAGTGAGCTGTCGAGGTCTGTCTGGGTAGCCCTGTCCCTTGACAGATGCCCCATCCCCTGGTCACCATCTTTGGACCAGAAGTCCCACCCCTAACCCCTGACATCTGCCTCTGGAAGTCGCTCCCCTTTTCTCTTGGAAATACTCCTTTTGGGAGGGGGAGGTTGCTATCTTAGAACCAGAAGAAAACCAAATCAGATACAAGAAGTCAAACACCTACTAGAACATATTTTAATTTTATTACAAAAAATACTTTTGTCATGGTTTGTGCTTGTGTACTATACTAGAGGTGATTGCATAATAACTCAAAAATAAATTTTGTCTTGTATATTGGGGGGTTTGGGGAAGTGTGTGTATGTATGGTGGGGTGTGTATGTGTGTGTGTGGTGGGGCATAGGGAGGGTGTGTGTGCATGATGGGGAGTGAGGGTGTGTGTATGTATGTGTATACTGGGGTGTTGGGTGTGTGGCGGTGTGTATGGTAGGGTGCGGGACATGTGAGTGGAGGGGTTGTGAGGGGGTATGGCAGTTTGTGTGGGCGCATAGGGTAATTTGGGTTGTGTATATGTGGGGGGGTTATGGAGGCAGGGTGTGGGTGTATGGGGTTTGTGGGGTGTGAGGGAGGGTGTGGGGACCCCTGCACTCCCCCCATGGCACAGCAGCAGCAGGCAGAGGTGCTCATGGTGCTGGTGCTGGGCAGGGCACTGCTCTGGCCAGCGCACATTGTGGTGAGGAGCGCACCCTCCATGCTGGGCAGTTTATCACCAGTGCTCCCTGCTGGAAAATGTGCAGTGCTGGCTGAAGCTGCATCCCACCAGGCGCCTACACTGGGCACGAGTGCCCTGTGTATCCCCACCTGCTGCTTCTTCCACTGCTGTGGCCTGCCAGGGCTGCATGACATGGGGGCAGTGTGGGGGGGTTCCTCACACCCACACCTTGCCCACCCAAGCTCTGTACTGCTGTCATCCCCTTTGGCATGGTCTCTACTCTGCTGCAAGCCTCAGTCTATGCTCTGCACTTCCACCCAGCTGCAATCCCACCCCAGCTCCACTCCTGGCACTTCTGTACCTGCTGTCCGGAGCCAACAGGAGACCGGGGAAGTGGGGCAGGTCCTTGGTGGGACTGCAGCAGCAGCAGCCCGCAACCAGAAGCTGTGTGCTGGCTGGGCCAGGCCCTTTTGCCCACAAGGGTGGGAGCGAGGCACAATAGGGTATGTTTGGGTGTGTGCATTCGCGTTGGTGCCTCGTGGGCAGAAGGGCTGGGCAGGGTACAATTTGTTGGTGGGTGCCGTGGACCGGATGAAAGTGCTTGGTGGGCTGGATCCATCCCGTGGGTTGTATTTTTCCTGCCCCTGGTGTAACTGAAGTGTTTTAAAAAACTATTTAATATAATATTTATTATAAGTATTGGCTAATGTTTGCTATCAATTTTAATAAATTAATTATGTGATAAACTTGAGACATCACTGCTTCAGAAATTTTCCTTCTTGAAACTATGCATTGAATCTCAGCATGATGAAACCTTGGTTGTCAATGGTTACACTGCAAATCACTGAAGAACATTGTTATAAAATTAATTTTGATAAAAGCTTGTTTAAATATTGGTGAAATCCACAATGGCAAAATTCAACAGTCAAATCAGAGATTTTTAATGTTTTAAAATCTATACAAGATGACAATGCTAATTTTCACTAGAGCAATAAGTTATAACAAAGCAGTTCTGGATCAAAAGATTTCCTTGCGCATTTCTGGATCCATATTACTTGTAGGAATCTAGGCGATATTTAATACCTGTAGGAATTTTTTAAGA
The DNA here is from genome assembly GCF_001723895.1 of Crocodylus porosus. Taxonomy (NCBI): domain Eukaryota; kingdom Metazoa; phylum Chordata; order Crocodylia; family Crocodylidae; genus Crocodylus; species Crocodylus porosus. The sequence continues at coordinate 37,047,752 of NW_017728886.1, forward strand.
GGTAATTTTTGATAGCAGATTGAGTAGTCACCTTTTGTGACCGCATGAGAAGTTTTTCCAAAAGCAATTGATTTATGGAGAATTGGCTGATGGAAAATGAACACAAGACAAAATAAGGAAAAAACATAAAAATATTTTAAAAAGGAACTTGCTGTTGTTTAGTAGAGTCAGTGCATCTGGGAACTTTAGTTGCCACTCAGACTATAATTGGTAATTCACGGTAAACAAAACAGTGATGTTTGAAAATAACTATTTGTGAGATTGCAATACAAAGCACTAAATATCCACAAGAGCATTTCTACTTATCAGATGTAGCAGCAGCATCTGACCAGTGTATGACAAAGGCCATAGACTTTGATACTGCTGAGTGAAACCAGAAGTACTGGTACATAGGTGACCCTATAACAACCCACCTCTGTTTCTAGAATTAGGTCCCTAGACTGCCTTTCATAGGACCATGCGCTTTTTACTCTTACATATCTGTGAAACCCACAGCTCCCTGAAGAGCTTTTGGTGTTTGATAAGTAATAAATGACAATATTTTGTTATACCCAGTGTATATGAAATGAAAAAATATGAAATGAATTGGTTTCAACAACTATAATATGTGCTTGCATAGACATTACTCCTGAAAAGATGTATATAAAGCTTTTCCTTGAATAGCAGAAGAGCCAGAAACACCCTCTGTAGCACCAAGCTAGCTGATCATCTGCCTTACCCAGCCGTTAAGTTGTTGTTTTGCTAACAAAATGTTTGCCAGCCTACATTCCCTCTTCCGCATTGTATTAAACATGGAACCAGATGACATGAAGGGAGAAATTACCTATGCAGATGTTTAGGTGAGAAGTTTACAGAATTTGGCTCCAATTCTTAACTTACTAGTTTTAATTAACTTGCAGAAAGCAGCAGAACAGGTGAGGAGGCAAGGAGAAACAAAGCAATGAAGCCGTTTGTGTTTGTAAAAGAACTAGTACATCTCCTTTATAATTTTAGGTTTTACACACATATATCCTTGTGAACTGAAATAAAGCCATAGATCTCTAGTTTAAACACAGGCAAGGCGTTTAAGTCAAACATTTAATCAGTCCTAAGTACCTTTGTGGATCTCTGGCTAAGGTATTCACTCCCTCTGAACTAAACACTTATGAAGCAGCACAGAAGCTCTTGAATACAATTTAGACATCTAAACACTATTGTGGATCTGGGTCTAAGTTTTTTGTGGATATGATGGATGATCTCCAGTTAAAGCAATGGACAGGAACTCAGGGAACTGTGTTCTATTCCTTGATTTGTCACAGACTCCCTGGGTGATCCTGGGGCAAATCCCCTTCTCTGTGCCTTCTCTTCATATCTGTAAACGAGAAATAATAGCTCCCTAGGTCACGGGGGTGTTGTGATGATAAAATCCATCACTGCCAATGGAAGATTTAGTAGATATTGGCAGGAAATAATTTTCTTGTTACACAAAAACAACATTTTAAAATAACATTTCTTTTCTGCATCATTATCAAATCAGAGACCAGGAAGTGAGAGACTTCCCTACTCCAAAGTATCCAACAGCTCTGTAGCTATGTCACTCACTACTTTGGTACTTGGGTATGGGAATCGGGCAAAACAGGGACTTGGCCCTTAGTTTCCAGGTAAGTGCTCCCATCACCTGGTTATTCTTGTGCAATGTGTAGTTCTTTCTTTCTGTGAATAGAAATTCTATCCAAGATGGGAGGAACCATTTCCTGTTGAAACTAGCACATACGTTCTGGTGAAATATTTCCATCCCAATTTAGTGCTTTCCGTTGAAAAATTTTGTATTGAAAAATTCTCAACTGGGTCTAATACTCAGATGCTATGCCATTGAGGCTGGTATAAGAGGTTGGGATCTGGAAAGCCTGTCAATATGTCCACATATGAATTTTGGGTCACCTTCATCTCTCCATTCACGTTATTTATATTATAGTTAACTTGAAAATGTGAACCAAGAAGGGTACACCTAAACAAGGGAAATGTCAGGATTATGGTGAGTGTATTGGATACATCTCTGATGCTATTACATAGGGGAAGATTGATTCTACTCTTTAAGATAAGTTCTTAACTGTGCATAAATCCCTTTGAGCCCTTGCATTCCTAACTACACCTAACACAGGCCATGATTCTGTGATGTGCTGAATGCTCTCAACACCTGGTAACTTAAAGGAGCAGAGGGTGCTCAACATGGAACATGCTTCAGCCTGGGCTGCCCATGACTTTCCCTGGAGTGTAAGACTTGGGCTGTTGTACAAGGTGCTGGATCTGGGCACCAGAACTGAGAGAAAGGAGTCTTTTTCATGTGCTGCTCACAGTACCCCCTCCTAAGCCCAGGCAGCGTGACTCTCATTTGAGTATAGAGCGGACAAGAGACAGATCTTGTGTTGGAGGAGCAGATTAAAACAAAATGGATGAACATTCACTGAACCATTTTACCAGGGACTTTCTGTAATGCTTTTAATCTCTGGGTGTAAACATCCCATGTGCAATTATTTCTGAATATTAATTATTAAGCAGTAGTTTTACTCATATATTCTTTTACTCATATACATGTAGGGGCTATAGATATATTTTTAATCCATTATGAGGAGGCTTTTTGCAAGAGGTACTAAGCAGTGAGTACCTAATAGCTCCTGACGAAGTAATACTTCAATGGCAGCAAGACCTTCAATACTTAAATTACCAAAACAAATAGAAAGCTGAGACTAAAATCCCTGTCTTATGACTGGTTACTCTATTGTTCTTTTATGTACTGTTTAGTTTCCCAGAGCATTCATGGCTCTTGAATACCACAGTCATGATTGTGTGAATGAAGTGCTTGGGAAGATAAAATGAGAAATGAACAATATGAAAATGAAGTGAAAGAAAATGAAAAACAAAGTAAGACTAGTCTAGAAAATCCAACTTGGTAGCCATGACAATGTTCAAGTCAGCTTTAAAATGCACCATAAGGTAATTAATGCTTGTTACTTTTTATCTCATCACCTCTTGGCTCTTGTGTTATATTTAGATGGTCAGCTATTTGGGACAGGGATCATCTTTATGTTCTGATTTTGCACCATGTCCAGGACTATATAGTCCTGGCCTATACCATAGGGGCAGTTTTACATGTGGTCCAGGAGTGTGGGGGAGGGGGGGTGTTAATTAGAGTGCTGCAGTGTTCTAATTAGAGCGCTCTAATTAAAGTGCTGCAGTGTTTCATGTATCAGCATCCCTGGACTTAAAAATGGTGGTGGGGGCACATGAACTGAAGCTCACTCAATAAGCTTTATTTCAAGTGCCCCCGTCTCCATTTTTAACCAAGGGGATACTGATATACAAGATGCAGGAGGTTGCTGGAGTGTGGTAATTAGCATGCTCCAGCAGTCTCGATTAATCGAGTCTGCTTCAATGTGCTGTATTTACAGGGTGTCAGAATAGCCTCTGTACTCATGTACGGGCACCCTAGGGTACCAGGTTCTACTGGAGTATGTATAAATGAAAATGTTATACTCAGATTTCTCAACAGCCAGCATTAGTATTTTTAGTTATGTTTTACATATAACAAATATAAGACTGTATGTTAGGAAGATTGAAATATTTCCCAAGATGATTCCAGAATAATTGGGTTCTTACATTTATCTCACATGTAGGGAACAGATCACAATAATCAAAAAGCGTTTTTTGATTAGCCAAAGTTATTTAAACACGGAGGTAAAAACATCAGTATGCAACATTGTGTTGGCAATATATGTATGTGCATAGGGCAAAATGTTTATTTACTCTGATAGGATTTCTCCTCTGATAGCCATACCTTTTAGGCTTGCCCGTGAGTTTCTGTAGTTTCCTTTAGGTGTTTCTTTGCTTCTAGGTGACCCTTGTGTTAATCTAACTGCCTGTACCATTGCATGGGAAAAGTAAGCTTTTTCCTATATTTGTCACAAGCCATATCGTCTTTCTGCAGATGGAGATTATCAATTATCACACCAATCTTGCGTTAGGAACCCAAACTCAGATTCTGCTTAATCTGATGTAAAAGTCAGTTTATGTACTTATCCTAGTTTTTTATTGGAATACCAGTCCTTGTGCAAAAACTAATAGCAGATGTTTGCACCTTTTGTGTGGTGCTCTTGAAACTGCCTCTAAGAAGCATGCCCAACCCCAAGCAATCTTAATTCTTGCATACCTTTTGGGTGCTTGACTTTGCAACTTTATTAATCTTTTAACTTAGAGGGATGTGGATGGGTGAGAAAAAGAGAGAGAGAGAGAAGTTTGTATTTAAGGGAAACATTTGCTGTAACTGGTGGCAAATTCACAAAAGCAATTTACTGATGGCACTTAATAACTTTTAAAAAGGAAAAGTGTAACAGGCTGGTGTAAATATGTTTAGTCCAAAAGAAGAACTAAAAGGAAACATTATTTTCTCCTTGCTGTTGCACTTCTCAGCAGTAGGCCTCTTAGAGAAATTCCACCCCCTGCTCAGAGGCTCTGCATATCCTTCTCCCCACCAGATTTGCAGTTTGACTACCATAAAGGTGTATGCTGTTTGTTGCCACTTGAAAAACAAATACAGAGGTGTTAGAAGTATTTTCACAGTTGTCTAAAGAAGGCTCTGTCAGCGTTTCCAGGAGGAGAGGGGGAACAGCAGGAGTTCTTCAAATGTAACTTTAATTACAATAGCCAAGAAACTCAGCATAATGAGAGCATAAGTTACTGTTCCCTGTTTATGATACACCTGCCAAAGAAATTTTAGGTCTTTAAGATATGTGTCTAATAACTGGTGTCACTCCCTAAAGGCACAAGCCTTCTGCTCTACATCCTTTTCTGCTTTAGCTTTTTCACTGCTGATTGGACTACTAAAATACATAGCAACAAATGCTTTAAAATTAATAACTTATACAATAAAGTAAGATTAATGAAATGCTTTATGAAACAGCTTAATCATTGACAGGGCTAAATGCTGCAGTTCACAAGTTCTGAACCTGGAAATTGACAAAATAAATAATTTTTGTTTACTCATGCTGGGCTTATATAACTCACACAGTAACTGTAACCTTCAGTAAATATGCAGATTCAATCTGAGTGGAACAAAAGAGCCAACAGATGGCACTGCATGTAATTCTTTATCAACGTTCATTAATTTTTCTGTTTGATTGTGTAATTTTTCAGGACTACTTATGAATGCAGTAGGAATGTGCAGTTGGAAGAATATTTCAGTAGAAATCACAGTTGTGTCAGGCCATGAGTAGTGTGTCTTAAAATTTTCAAGCCCAGTTTTAGCACAGCTAGAATAGCCTGAGCGGACTCTCTAAATGGTTTATAGCTGGAAGCTTTTTCTGCTCCTCTCTTCATTTTCACTGACTATCAAGATTCTTTCAGGAATGCCTCCCAGGCATGTTGCAGAATTTCTAGTGGGTATGTGATAGTCTTCTACTGTGGTTGTTATTGCAGTAGGAGTGTTGGGCAGCAGTTTCAGATCATGTGGCTTCCTTGTATGACAGTCTTAAAGTCTGACTCTAGTCTCAGATTTGTGTTATCGATGGGACTATCAGCCTGAGTAAAGCTATCAAGGTTATCATAGATGCACACTGCCATGCAGCTTGAGGAAACACACAATTACATCCTATTAAAAACTTGTGTCTCTTAAAAGTTTTCCCAACAGGCTTCAAGAGAATACATTTTTTCCCTAGTCTAAATAATGGTGATTACATGTGCACATGAGTAATAAAAGATTGACCTTGTTACAAAGTGGTACAAGTCACCTTTTAGAATTCAGATAGTCAAAAAGTTCAAATGGGTGATTTTATGCCACCTTCACTTTAAATATATAAAAAATAGGTTTTGCAGTGGATAAACTGGAAAACCTTTTTGGCCAACCAGTTCTTATGGAGTGTATAGTATATGTGCAAGGTTGAGTGGATTTGTAAAATTGTTTCTTCTGTTTTACTTTTATTGTTGCTAAGTTGTATAGGTCACTTGTACTTTTCCCCATTTCACTTGTTCTCTTTTTTTTCAAATGCATATTCCATTAATTTTCCATGATTATTTTTTTCCAAATATTTCTTATATAGTGGGAAAAATGTGGGACTCTTTATGTAGAGAAACTCAAGATAATACCCAGTCTCAATTAAGGGTTAATCCTTGTGCTGTACTGTCACCCCCCAGAGAGAAGCTGTGCAGAACATTGCCACTCCAAGGGTAGCTCTAGGTGACTCTTTTGCTACCTCATTGTCCTCCAAGATTAAATCCCAGTGGTGTACCAAGGGTCTCTGTTGCCTGGGGGGGCAATACCTACATTTGCACCCCCCCACCCTCATCACAGAGCATGATCACAGACCCAGGGGCGGAGGAGGTGGGTGGAACCAGAAACTGAAAGGTGCCTCTGCAGCCACTTCCAGCTTCAGGGCTGGCCGGCGCCCCCCACAGCCCTGCGCCCGGGGGCCATGGCCCCCTACCCCCCTCCTCCAGTCAGTATGCCACTGTTAAATCCAACCATTTTATGGACAGCAACCACATCAGAGACTGCTGAGACTGAAGGGGAAGTCTCTGTATGAGTCTTGCTGCTCACTTAAACTGTATAAACATTAGCTGAGCATTTCTCTAAAAATTTACTGTGACTGATCACGTGCTGGTCAGACACCACTATGTTAAATGATTTGCTATCTTGATATACCTGTATTTTGTTCCAAAGCATCAGTACTGCTTACATGCAAGCAGGCTGTCGTTTTTAAATGCAGTTGTGACAGCCTGAATGTATCTGAAAAGGGCTACAGTAGATTAGTTACAGAGTTCTGAATGTCCTTTTCTGGCACTGATTTCAGTATATTTTTTATAGCCAGTATGCACTGCAGATTAAATAAAACTTTCCCAGTTAAGGACAAGAAGTTTCTTTTTTTTTGAGGGGCATCAGTAAGAGCATTGTGGTCTCCCCTTACTAGTAGAGAGCAAGTAACACACTAAATCTTCTGCCTGGAAGTTGTTTTGTTATCCATCCCGGTTTCACCATTGACTGGCTTCTATGCCATGTGCTCTCCTGAATAATCGAGTTTTATGATATCTTATCTGTTCTTAGGTATCCCAGAATGTGATCTTCATTTTGAAATAAAAGCTTTGGCTGAATTTTAATCTATTATTACTATTTAGATATGATCATTATAACAATTGTCTTAGAAATACCTATGATAGCAGATTTAGGCCGTCATCTTCAAACACAGGAGTCTGAAGTAACATTTAAGTCCACATTTTGGCACTTTAAAAAAAATCACCTAATTTCCAGAGATAGTAAAGGACAGTTATCTGCTATGGAAGGCATCTTAAAAACAGGCCAACTGACTAAATTAAGCTTATCTTCAGGCATAGGTTTGACTAGGTTGCCATGGCTATTCTCCCTAGAAGTTTGTACTCTTAAATGGGTGCATAGCACAAAACCGTGGGGGATTCTTAAAGGATGAGTGATAGTTTACAGGGTACTTCACACACTTGTTTCTCTTACATATCTCTCTCACACACACGCACACACACACACACACACACACCTGAGAGATCATGTGTTTGTCTTTCAGGAAAAGTCTGTCTTTGGGAAGGACTTGGGTGAACCTAACAAGGATTTTATTATTTATTATTATTGTTGCTGCGAGTGCTATTACCAGTTATTACATGTTGGTACTGCTACTACCAATTTAATACAGCAGCTGCTCCACAAGCCAAAATCCCATCAACATCAATAGAAGTGACTACTCAATTCAGCTCCATGTTTCAATAGTGGATGCCATTAATAGAAGCTGTAACCATTTTACCCAAGCTGGCAGTCTGGAAGTCTAAAGTTTATTCAGCACAGTTTTCCACTCCTGAATTAAACTACAAACAGTATAATTAGAAAAATCATTTTAATTTCAAAACCCACTGCTGACAACAGTCATTTGGCAGAAAAAACAAATCATTTCATTGGTGAAAGTCCTGAGAACATACTGGAAGCCCATAAGGTACTTTCCAGCCTAATTAAATAAGCAAACCTGATCTTCAGTATTTAAGTCAGGCATGGCTAACCTGCAGCACACGTAGAACAAGTGGCATGGGCAGCCTAACAGATCAGGAGGGAGATGGACAGCACAGTGACAGATGGGGCAGAGAGGAGAAAGAAGAGAAACAGGTCAGGCAAGGAGCACAAGGCAGGAAACAAAAAGTAAAGGCTTGCCTGCCAAAAAGTTTGGCCCTCACTATGTATTACATTTGTAAGCATCACCCTTGTATTGTAGATTGCTGTCACAGTGGCACAACCTGGTGGATGAAACGTGCTGCAAGGCCGGTTCCTTTCTTTGTGGTAACAGGGATCCTGGTTTTCTCTGTTTAATAGTCCCAAGTTCCCCAGTAAACATTTCTGAGATTCTCTGCTTTAAAAACCCTAAATCTGCATTTTTCTGCAATTAAAATAAAAACACCACTATATATATATAT
>NW_017728886.1:37056345-37063029 GCF_001723895.1 Crocodylus porosus
GGCTTTTTGTCATGGAAAATCAGAGCTCCCCCTGCCTCTTTTGCTTGCCAGGATGTGAGTCCAGATGCAGCTGTTCCCCCTCTCCCCCCAGCTGTTTTTCTGGTGCTGAGCAGCCCTGATATGGTGATGCTCTGCCCATGCTGTTGCCCCTTACTCCTGACCCACAACCTTCTGGCCCTGCTGGTGCCCTATATTCTCAACCCACCACCCCTGGCCCTGCCAGCACCCCTCCCTCCCAACCTACAACCCCCCGCCCTCCAGCTGCCAAAACTATGGGACTTGGAGTAGAGCGTAAAGCACCCTCCCCACCCACAAGCAGCATTGCCAGAATGGAGCCAAGCAGAGCCTCTGTGGGGCAGGGGAGGATGCAGGCTTCCCACTGTAGGCTAAGGGCTTCCTGTCCTGCTGCTCTCCCCCCTGGAGGCCTCCAAGGCCCCACAGCCAGGACCCAGTGCAGGAGAATGGAGCAGGGTGGGGATGCTCGGTGCTACTGCCATCACCATTGCCACTGGGACCCCTGTGCCAGTCATGTCACCATGGTGAGGCACCTCCTGCCTGCCCAGCAGCAGCAGAGGCAGCAGTGGGTGCGGACTTGTGCCGCCACTACTGCCAGTTGGGCAGGGGCCACCTTACCTTGGTGATGCAGCTGGCATAGGACTCTTGGTGGTGGTGTTGGTGGTAGCAGTGGCAGCATCAAGGCCCCTGGGGGGAGGGCAGCAGGGTGGGAAGCCCCAAGTCCACATCCACCCCCTGTACCAAATCTGGGGGAGCATGTGCCCTCCTATGCCCTCCTCCCTGGAAGTGCATGCAGCAGTTGAGAGCCACCTACTTCCTACCCCTGGATGATCCACCCATGGCTCCATCCCACTCCCCCAGCTGGGCCCCACAGCTGTGCATTCCCATGCCAGCTAGGCAGCATTGCCAGCCCCAACTGCCAACCCTGCCCCACTCCCTTCTTCAACGTGGGGGCCTCAATCTGCCCTCCCCACATTACCTTTTCTCCTTCCTCCCATCCCACACTAGTCTTATCTGCAGGCAGCTGGGGGAGTTGCTCACCACTGCCTGGCTCTATTCCCGGCCACATGCATGTGTGTGCATGCACTTGTACGTGGTGCCCCCTGAAGCAGCCACTTGCAACCCGGAAGGCTCCCAGGCTGCAAGGGAAACCCATGGTTTTACACATTTTTCTCCTTTAAAGGAGAACATCCATGTTTTTCCACAGCAAATGGAAAACTGGATCCCTGAGGATAAGTGCTCCTCCCTAAGCATTGTGCCAGAGAACAAAGGGAATGTACTGAGACCTGATATCCCACAGCAAAATGTGTCACATAATGAGAAGAGAAGAGCCACCCATATGATGAGAGACTTGCGAGGCAAGCCATATGAGCAAAGGCTGAGGGACTTGGGTCTCTCTAGACTAAAAAAGGGAAGACTGAGAGGGAACTTGGTAGCAGCTTACTGCTACATTAGGGGAATATATCAAGGGCTTGGAGAACAACTGTTCACTAGGCCTGTGTGAAGTGGCTAATATTTGCTTTGGATTTGGCTGATTTGGGAGACAGTGATTCGATTCAGGGATTCAAATCACTGTCCCAAATCAATTTGTCCGAATATCTGAATCAGCCAATCCCATCCCCCGCCTGCTCTCCCAGCCTGGTAATGCCTGCCCTGCCTGCCTCAGCTCCTAGCTCTTTGAAAAAAAAAAGCCCGGATTCAGCAGGTGTTGCTGGGTGGGGGGTAATCCCTGCTGCCCCGTGCTGCATGGGAGACTCTGCATGAGCTACCTATTCCCCCCTACACTTCCCCACACACTGCACCAGCTCTGGCCCTTTAAGAAATGCCCCCCCCCCATACTCCTCAGATCCTGCTTGGGAGTGGGTGATCCCACACTGTGTGGGGGGCTCTTCCACAAGCCCTGCAAAGCCCCAAGGCGGCTGCAGGAGCCAGTGAGTCTGGGGGGGGGGGTGTTGTTTGTTTTTTTCTTAAAGGGCTTGAGCTGCGGTAGGCAGGGCAGCCAGGCAGGGTCGTGGGACTTGAGGCAGAGCCTCCTGTGCAGCATGGGGCAGTTGGGGGCAGCAGGGATTGACCCCCCCACCTGGCAGCACCCAGTGAGTGGGGGCTTTTTGTTAAAGCACTCGGAGCTGGGGCAGGTGCGGGGCTGGGAGAGTAGGCAGAGAATGGGGCCTGGCAGGGGTCCCTTCCCTGCCCCCTACTTGCTGGCATGGAGTCTGGCCTGCTGCAGTAAGCAGGGACTGCCCAAATCATTGAAGCTCTCCAAATCTTTTTAGAAGATTTGGAGAGCTTTGACTCAATTTGGACCTTTTTATTAGTTTCATAATTTCATAGTTGGTAGGGTTGGAAGGGACCTGAGCAGATCAAGTCCGACCCCCTGCTATGGGCAGGAAAGAATGCTGGGGTCAAGTGACCCCGGCTAGGTGATTATCCAGCCTCCTTTTGAAGACCCCCAGGGTAGGAGCGAGTAGCTCTTCCCTTGGAAGTTAGTTCCAGATCCTAGCCACCCTGACTGTGAAGTGCTTCCTGATGTCTAGCCCGAACCTACTTTCAGTCAACTTGTGGCTGTTGTTCCTAGTTACTCTTGGTAGTGTTCAGGGGAACAGGGATTCTCCTGTTCCCCGCTGGTCCCCCCGGTAAGTTTATAGAGGGCCACCAGATCCCCTCTCAGCCTTCTCTTGTGAGCAGGTTCAGGTCCCATAGCCTTTCCTCATAGGGCCTGCCCTGCTGCCCCCTGATCATGCGAGTGGCCCCCCTTTGTACCCTCTCAGTGCTGTCCACATCCCTCCTGAAGTGTGGTGCCAGAACTGGATGCAGTACTCCAACTGCAGTCTGACCAATGTTGCATAGAGGGGGAGGATCACCTCCTTGGACCTGGTCATGAAGTATCTGTGGATGCATGACAAGGTGCAGTTAGCCTTACTGACTGCGTCCTCACATTGGCAGCCCATGTTCATCTTGGAGTCAATAATGACTCCAATATCCTTTTCTGCCTCTATGCTGATGAGAAGGGAGTTCCCCATCTTATAGGTATGCTGCTAGTTCTTTCTCCCTAGGTGCAGCACCTTGCACTTGTCAGTATTGAATCTCATCCTATTCTCATCTGCCCCACCTTGTAACCTGTCCAGATCTAGTTTATAGATTCATACAGTCAGAAGGGATCCAATGGATTATTGTGTCCGATCCCCTGCCCCAGCAGGAAAGAGGACCAAGGTCAGATGACCCCAGCCAGGTGATTGTTAAGCCTCCTTTGAAGACCTCCAAGTTAGGTGATAGTACCACCTCTCTTGGAAGCCCATTCCAGACATAAAAAATGTCTTTCTAATGTCTAACCTAAATCTACTCTCTACTTGTTTGCACCCATTATTCCTAGTTATTCCCTGGGGCGCACTGGTAAAGAGCGCATCCCCAATTCCCAGCTGTCCTCCCCTGATAAACTTGTAGGAGGCTGCAAGGTCACCCTTCAGCTGTCTTTTGCAAAGGCTGAAGAGCTCCAGATCCCTCAACCTCTCCATGTAGGGTCTTTCATGGAGGCCACTTACCATGTGAGTGGCCCTCCTCTGAACCCTCTCCAGATTCTCTGTGTCCCTCTTGAAGTGCGGCGCCCAAAACTGGACACAGTACTCCAACTGTGGCCTGACTAATGCCACATAGAGGGGGAGCATCACCTCCCTTGATCTGTTGGTCATGAATCTGCTAATACATGACAAGGTGCTTTGTTGATGGCCTTGTTACACTGCCGGCTCATGTTCATCTTGGAGTCAACTATGACTCCAAGATCTCTCTCAGCCTCTGAGCTGCTGAGGAGGTCATCCCCCAACCTGTAGGTGTGCTAGGGATTCCTCCTTCCTCGGTGGAGTACCTTACATTTATCATTGTTGAATTGAGTTGTAGCCTGTCCCTCCCTTCTAGCGTGCCCACCTCTTGCCACATCTTAGTGTCATCTGTGAATATGCACAAGGTGCTTTTCACCTCCTTGTCCAAGTGACTGATGAAGATGTTAAACAGTGTGGGCCCAAGGACTGAGTCCTGGGGGACTCCACTGCCCACATCCCTCCAGGTCAAAAATGAGCCATCTACCACCACTCTGTGTGTGTGGCCCTCCGGCCAATTTGTGACCTATCTGACTGTGTAGGCATCGATGCCACAGTCGCCTAATTTTTTAATAAGAATGGGGTGAGAGACAGTGTCGAAGGCCTTCCTAAAGTCCAGAAGGACTACTTCCACCGCAACACCTGCATCTAAGAATTTTGTGATCTGGTTGTAGAAGACAACCAGGTTGATCTGACAGGACCTGGCCCTAATGAACCCACGTTGGTTTCCCCTAAGCATAATCTCCCATGCTGGTCCATCGCAGATGTGTTCCTGGATAATTTTTTCAAAGAGCTTTCACAGGACTGAGGTAAGACTAACAGTAAGACTAATAGTTTCCTGGGTCCTCCTTCTTCCCCTTTTTGAAAATGGGGACCACATTGGCCCTTTTCCAGTCCTCTTACACCTGGCCAGAGCACCATGAGTACTCGTAAAGCTGTGCCAGGGGTCCCGCAACGGTCTCCTGATTCAATTCGGATTTGGAAATTTGGCCACCAAATCAGGTTGAATCTCCTCTGAATTGAACCAGCACCCAAAGCTTCACACAGCCCTACTGTTCAACAGGGAACCCTTGGGGAAAACCAGGAGTAATGGTCACAAACTCCTGGAAGACTGTTTCAGGCTTAACATTAGGAAAAACCTCGTAACAGTTAGGGTGTCCAGACTGGAATAAACTCCCCCCAGAGGTGGTACAGTCACCTACCCTGGAAATCTTCAAGAGGAGACTGGACAGTCTCCTTGCCAGGCTCACCTGACTTGAGCAGTCTTTCCTGCCTAGTGCACTGGGCTGGATCTGATGATTTTGTGAGCCCCTTACAATCTATGAATTTATGATGGTGTCTCAGCAACTGAAAAACTGCAAAAATAAAGTTATCAGTGGGGCTTACAGCTGGGAATGAGCTTTTTTTAAAAAGCTTCTTTGGCTTGGTTACATTAGTTGTGATTTGGGAACTGGAGTGAGACAAAGACAGGAATGAAAGTAATGATGGAAGAAACAGGACGAGTGAAGAGCAATCACTGAAGAAGTAAGAGGAGAAAAAATAATCAGTGACAGGGATGGGTACCCAAAAGGGATGAGATGGAAGTGGGAATACAAGGGAGAAGCAAAAGTTATGTGTATGTAACTTCTTGTGATGCTGCTGCAAGTGCTTTTTAGAGGCCTGCACTCACTCCCACTCTGGATGTTTCAAAGGCACCCAGGAATGAAAGCATCTTGAGTACAGCCATAGCCACTGCTCTCAAGATCTGTTTCTGACATGCTTAAAACCAGTGACAGGGAGCAACCCTCCAGGTGGCTTCACTGCTTCATTTAGGTTTAACATGTGTAGAGAAAGAGACTGTGTAGGGGGGTCTCAGAAACAATATAGACATGCCCAAAGAGAGGTGGCAGAGGTAGAAGGACAAAGAGTTTGAGTGATGGAAGAGGAAACAGGGAAAAGACAAAAAAAGAACAATCTAAATTCCCGTGCATGTCTCCCTAATGTGGCAAACAGTGATAACAGAGTCTTAATGAGAGGCTGTATAAGTACTGGTGGATGGGTTTAAGAATGAACTGTGAAAATTGCTATTTTGCACATTTAGGAGGTTTAGCTCCTACTAGATGACAGTGCTATGCTATGAAAGTTAGCAGTCAGGGACATGCCATACGCAGGCAAGCAAAGGGATTTGCAGGAAAAGCTGAGAATTACTCAGTTGTCTGCACTTTCCATGTGGAAAGCAGCACTTGAAAGACATTTACTTAAAATCTAGTATTTAAAGTAACAGCTTCTAGTTTGTAGACCTCAGAGGGTGTATCTACATGAGAAACTTAACTTATGCATTAGCATAGTTTACTGCAAAGTAAGCATGTATGTCTACACAGGTACGTGCTTACCACACAGTAAACCTCCCTAATCTTGAGTAAATTCACTACCTGCAAATGCAAGTAGTAAATTTACTTGAGATTAGTAATGGTGCAGTACTTCTCATATGGATGCCTGGCTGGAAGCAAAATCTGTTCCCAGTCAGTCACCCACAAGGAAGCTAGAGATATCTCCCTGCTTTGGGACCTGCCTGCTGCTGGGGCAGGCTCTGCTACAGGAACCCAGGAGGGGACTATGTCCCCCTGCCCCAGCAGGGAGCTCCAAGCCCTGATCCAAGATTGTGATCATGGAGCAGGGACTGCAGAATCCTTATCTCCCAGCCCCCACTCCGCCATCGGGATTGAGAAGCCGGGGGCTGGGAGACCCTTATCTCCCAGCGCCAGCTGCATGACTATGGGGCCAGTGCTGGGAGACCCTTATCTCCCAGCACAGGCTTCATGACCATGGGCATGGTACTGGGAGCTCCCTGTTGATGGGGGCAGGGGAGCCTGTCCCAACCCCCCCAGCTTTACATTCATGGAGCTGGACAGGGAACAAGCTCTGCCAGCCTGTTCTCCAACCAGCTCCACACTGGAACAGGTACGAGGCCTTGGCGACTCTGCAGGAGATGGAAAGGGAGGAGGAAACCCTTGGGCAGGAAGAAATGCCACATTCTTCACACTCCAAACAGATCAAGAGATCCGAGAGGACCCAGAAGAGGAGGAGACGTGTGCTCGTC
>NW_017728886.1:37063040-37068088 GCF_001723895.1 Crocodylus porosus
CCAGCACTCTTTCCTGCTTATGCAGGGGGTCGGACTCGATGATCTATTGAGGTCCCTTCCGACCCTAGCATCTATGAATCTATGAATCATGGAGCTCTCAGAGATGAGATGGGAACAAGCAGCCCAGCCTCTGCCCTGTGTGCAGGGTGGAGGCTGGGAACTGTCCTGGTAAGGGTGATCACCAATTGGGTGATCAAGGCATGGAGCTTGGAAAAAGAGCTACCAGGGGTTAAGTAGGTCCCAGTCCCCTGTCCCAGTCTGCCAGTGGGTCAGCTAGCAGTGAACTAGTTGCTAGCTGCCCCACAGATGCATTAGGGCAGGGGGCTGGGACCTGACCCTCCCCTGCAGCTCTTTCTAAGTCCCTTGCTCCTAACCGGGGAGCCAGGGCCAGGAGCTCCCTGCTGCCAGGGCAGGGGGACATTGTCCCTGCCCCGGCAGCAGGCAGCCCCCTGGGGCCAGGACACATCTGTCTCCTGCCCCAGTACTCCCTGCCAGCCTCTAGGCTAGCACCCAGGGGGAGCCTTGACCTATCCCCAGTGGCAGCAGGAGCCCATTGCAGGGCTGCAGGAAACTTGGTGCAAAGAGCAGCAAATATGTTCCCTAATCCCCGCATGTGTAAAAACGCCTGCCCAAAAACGCTTATGTCAGAGTAGTTTACACCAAAGTAAACTTAGGCCAGATCAAATACATGTGTAGATACGCCCAGGATGTACCTATTAGTAATTGCACCAGCCAAGGGTTAGGACATGTTTTTGATGCCAAGCTGAGAATGAAGAATACCTAAATTCAAAGTTGTAGTGGTTTAACTTTAAACTGATTTGAAAGCTGATTTAGTTAAACCCGAGCAAACCCCAATGAAGACATTTAATTGAATTCCTACTCAGCGGACGCATCTGCACATGCAGTTAATATGCAGCAATAAACTCTGATCATATCATGCCAAAATTCATTGTTCCTGAGTTCTGCATTTGAATGTATACCTGGGAGCTCAGAAAATTGAACCAGGTTGAAGCAGCCGTGGCTGACAGGGAACCTGGGGTGTCAGCCTGCCAGCCCAAGACTGCTGCCCCCCGGCTCTGTTTTGCGGAGGGGTTAGCTCGGGCACAAGGGTGCTTTAGTGTGGGGCTAGCTGGCAAGCAGCTCCCACACTGAAGTACTCTCATGCCCTAGCCAGCCATGTCAGCATCTACGTGTGTGCTGCTGTGGTGTAAAAAACTATGCAGTGGTGTAAATGTAAATGTAAGTACTACTCTGCTGCAGAGTGTATTAGTTTACTCCATCCTAATAGCACTGCACATGTAGACACTGAGACATTTACTGTGGAGCTAATTAGGCAACTCTACAGTAAAAGTCTCATATAGACACTCCCAGCTTATATCAATTTGGTTCAAATCAATTTCTTGATAAATTCATATAAGTTTGGCTTAAATCACAATAGTTAAATCCGGGCTGTTTTATACTAGAGTATAAACTTTGCTTTATTTGTTTCAAACATTGGTTTAAAATAGCACCCAAAATATCAGCTTCAAACATAGACAAGGTCTGAAAGATAAATAGAACCAGAGCTACCAGGCAGTAGTAACAGCCCTTGGGGAAATGAAGAGCTATCAGAAGGAGAGCTGCCTTTGTGGCAGAAATAAGGAATGGAAATTTGTGATGAGCTGGAGGGAAGAAGCAGTAGCACAGATGTTCCTGTGCCCCCTTTGCACTTCAGAGTCTTTGCAGCAATCTTACAAAGGGCAGTGTGGAAGGCAAAGGCCTGGGCCATGAATCCACTGTTTCTACAACTGTATGCAAGTAGTGATGAGGTGCTGTGGCTGTGTCAGTTGTGACTGACAAACTAGAATAGCAGTCACAGGCAGGGCTGCAGCTGCACAGCAGCCCCACTTCTTCACTTTGCATTTGAGGGGTAGGTTTCAGTTTCCCCACTGCACCACCATCCCCTACACCTGGACTCTCTGCAGGCGCAGTTCATTTTGCCTTCTGTTAACAGCCTGTTGCCAGAAGTTGGCATTGTTTCAGTCTCAAAACATCCATAACTAAAATACAAATAAGACAAGTTGTCCCTAGTATGCTATGTGTACTTTTGTGTGTTTTCATTAGGACTGACAGTGGATGAGCCTCAGGGCTCTAAATGTTTAGGAAGGAGGGCCCCGCAAGCAATCTGACACTACCTTTTACATACAGATGGGTTTAAACTGGTAGCTGTGTTTGAAATACTGGGTGTGTCTACATGTTCATTAACGTGCCCTAGTTACTGTGCATTTAGTTTAGTACTTCCTTACTGAAGTCAACTTGAGTTACTGTGGAGTAACACCAGTACATGATTATTTTGTGACTTTTACTGCACATTACCCTAATAATACTGTGCAGTAGGCTATAAGCAGCTTTATTAAGCTAATGTGCAGTAACCATCTTGTGTAGACATGTCCACACAGACACAGTTTGCATAGTAAAATAGTACTTGCATAGAGACGGAAAATTGTCTGTTTTTTTTTCTTTTCTTTTCTTTTTTTTTTTTTTTAACTTTGTTGACTTTTTTCACATGTAACATTTCCAGTGATTGTTTTTAAGTTTGTGAAAAGAACGAGCCCCTGCTTATTAAATATGTGTATTTCTGAAGGGATACACATTCCTGTATAACCTTCATTAGGATGCCTCTAATTATCCAATATGCTTCACAATAAAGTATCTAGCTGTCACCAAAATCAACACTTTTTAGTTATTAATAGATTAAAGAAAGAATGTTAATTTTTTCAAGCTCCATTTCATTTGGTCTCATTACTTCATAAGCCAGATGGTAGCAGGGCTAGACCTGTCAACAGTTCTTGGGAGGAAGAATACATTCAAGAATTGCCAAGTTGAAGCTTGAACAGCTTCTGAAAAAAAATCTCAGCTAGCTGTTTACAATTGCCAGGCAGGCGCACAGAGTTATTATGCAGAGAAAAGGAGAAATCATGAATTGATCTAATTTTAATTGATTTTTCTCACCTCCGCCCCCTGCTGCTGAAGGCATCTTCCCCAAACATCAGTGGCATATGCCTCCAGCTGTAAGAGAGGCAGCTCTCCATTCTTTTTAGGTGGCCAGCTAATTGCCTTTTTTCTCATGTGGTTAGGTTTTGCCATCTCTGCTGAATTGGTTGAGATGAGGCCAGCTTGGAAAAGTTATAACTACTGACATCCAAGTTTCTGGAGACCGTCATTTTGCAGCATAAATCTTACTAAAACATTGTACCATTCTGACTAATCAAACTGTGTGATGCCAGTCTGGCCTTTCATTCTGGGTAGGCCTAGCAACAAAAGAAGGTCCCTTTCTGGTAGGACTGACTTTTGCATCCTACATTAAAATATGAGTCACCCTCTCAGGTCAAAAGACATGCTTTTGCATTAGTAATGAATGCCAGAAGACCTAGGACTATTAGAAAAATATGATATATTTTCCATGGGCATTTTCAAGAGAAATGCAAATTTCCACAAAAAATTGACTCTGAATTATTTTTAATTTTTCATAGAAGCAAAACGAATATTTTCTATTTGATTCAAAACTAAAATTCAGGGTTTTTTCTTTCCCAAGTTTTCCCCTTTTTATAGTAGAAAGTGTATTTGGAGCAAGGTCTCAAACCTAAACTAGCAAACAAAATTCAGAGAACCATAGAAGCATAGGGCTTGAAGATCTCAATCCTCTGCAGTTTGCCTAACGCATCCCTGATAGACGTTTCTCTAACAACCTTTATTGAAGGAGATTCTGCAGGTAGCCTATTTCAGTCCTTATATTTCAAAGGTTTTATCTGGAATAAAAAATAAATCTTTGCTGCAAATTAAGCTGACATCTTGTCCATTCCCCAGAGAATAATTGATCACTGTCTTTTGATAGCATCCATTCACATATTGGTAGACTGTTACTATCTTGCTGCTATTCTCTTTTCTTGACTAAGCAAAACCAATTCCTTTAGTCTTTCCTCATAAGTCATACTTTTAAAATCTTTTATCATTCATGTTTCTCTCCTTTGGCTATTTCCTATTTATCTACAGTTTCAAAACAAAACAAATGCTTTTGTCAAATTGAAATTATATTTCTTAAAAATAGAGAAAATTTGTCTTTCAAAGGTTTTATTTGTTTGTTTCATAGAACCATAGAAAATTAGTGTTGGAAGTGACCTCAGGAGATCATCTAGTGCAACCCCCTTTTCAAAGCAGGACCATCCCCAACTAGATCATCCCAGCCAAAGTTTTGTCTAGTCAAGGCTTAAAAACCTTCAAGGAAGGAGATTCCACTGCCTGTCTGGGTAACCTGTTCCAGTGTTTACGACCTCCCCAGTGCGAAAAATTTTCCTGATATCTAACCTAAGTTTCCCTTGCTGCAACTTGCAACCATTGCTCCTTGTTCTGTTGTCTGCCATCACTGAGAACAGTCTAGCTACCTCCTCTTTTGAACCTTGCTTCAGGTAGCTGAAGGCTACTCTTAAATCCCCTCTTAGTTTCTTCTTCCCTAGACTAAATAAGCCCAGTTCCCTCAGCTTCTCCTCAGAAGTCATGTACCTGAGCCCCCTCACTAGGTCTGTGTGACCCGAGTATTCACTTCAGATTCAGTCGATTTGGAGAACAGTGATTTGATTTGGTGATTCAAATCACTGTCCCAAATTGATTCGGGTGAATCTGATTTGGAGATTCGGCTGCCATCGAATTGGCCAAATCTCCAAATCAAACAGGCCCCACCCCCCACTCACTCAGCCCCAGCATCCCAGCTCTTTAAAAAAAAAAAAGCCCTGCACTCACTGGCTCCTACCACGTGGGAAAGCAATCCCTGCTGCCCCCCTACTGCCCCACACTATGTGAGGGTGTTCTGCCACAAGCCCTCAGAGGCTCTGATGGAGTGCAGGGCTTATTTTTTTCCTTTCAAAGTGCCAGAACACTGGGGCTGGGTGGGGCAGCTATTGAAGGGGCTGGGAGAGTTGGCAGGGGTTGTGGGGTGTTCAGGGGGCTGGGGGAGCAGGCAGAGGCTGGGGCCTGGAAGGGATCCTTCCATGGTGTCCCCTTCTCCCTCCTCC
>NW_017728886.1:37068188-37078903 GCF_001723895.1 Crocodylus porosus
AAAGAATTTCTTTACTGTCTGAGCCCCCAAGATCTGGAGTAGCCTGTCATCGGAGGTGGTTCAAGCACCTACATTGAACGCCTTCAAGAGTAAATTGGATGCTTACCTTGCTGGGATCCTATGACCCCAGCTGACTTCCTGCCCTTTGGGTGAGGGCTGGACTCTATGGTCTTCTGAGGTCCCTTCCAGCCCTAAAAGGAAAAAAAAAAAAAAGAATCAATTTGAGCTTTTAATTGGTCTCCCACTTCAATTCGGATTCAGAGATTAGGTCGCTGAATCGGGCTGAATCTCCTCCAAATTGAATCAGCAGCCGAAGCTTCAGAAAACCCTACCCCTCACCACTTTTGTTGCCCTCTGCTGGACTCTCTCCAATTTGTCCACATCCTTTCTGTATTGCAGAGCCCAAAACTGAACACAGTCCTGCAGAAGTAGCCTCACCAGTGCTGAATAGAGGGGAATTATCACTTCCTTGACCTGCTGGCAACACTCCTACCAATGCAGCCAGTATGTTGTTAGCCTTCTTGGTCACAAGCACATACTGAGGGCTCATATTCAGATTATTGTCCACTATAATGCCCAGGTCCTTTTCTGCAGAGCTGCCACCCAGACAGTCAGCCCCAAGCCTGAACTGATGCATGGGATTATTTTGTCCTAAGTACAGGACTTTGCACTTGTCCTTGTTGAATCTCATGAGATTTCTTTTGGCCCGATCCTCCAATTTCTCTAAGTCTCTCTGAATCCTAGCTTTACCCTCCTGCATATCTACTACTCCCCCCATCTTGGTGTCATCTGAAAACTTGCTGAGGGCACACTCTGTGCCACCTGCCAGGTTGTTGATGATGATATTGAACAAAACCAGCCCCAGGACCAATCCCTGGGGCACTCCATTTGATATTGGCTGCCAACTACATATTGAGCCATTGATTACTACTCTTTGAGCCTGATGCTCCAGCCAGTTTTTTATCTACCTTACAGTCCATTCATCTGGGCCATAATTCCTTAGTTTGCCTGCAAGAATGTTGTGGGAGACAGTATCAAAAGCCTTGCTTAAATCAAGGTACATTGCATCCACAAAGGCAGTCATCTTGCCATAGAAAGCAGTCAGGTTGATCAGGCTGGTGAATCCATGCTGACTGTTCCTAATCACCTTCTTCTCCAAGTAGTTAAAAATGGATTCCTTGAGGATCTGCTCCATGATTTTTCCAGGAATTGAGGTGAGGCTGACTGGTCAGTAGTTCCCTGGATCCTCCTTTTCCCCTTTCTCAATTATGAGCATGATGTTTACCCTTTTCCAATGATCTGGGACCTCCCCTGATCGCCATGAGTTTTCAAAGATGATAGCCAATGGCTCTGCAATCACATCAGCCAACTCCCTCAGCACTCTCAGGTGCATCCTATCCATCCCCATGGACTTGTACACATCCAGTTTTTCTAAGTAGTCCCTAACCTTTTCTTTTACCACTGAGGGCTGCTTACCTCCTCCCCAAACTGTGCTGCCTGGTCCAATAGTCTGAGAGCTGACCTTACCTGTGAGGAGTGAGGCAAAAAAGGCACTGAGCACTTCAGCCTTTTATGCATCCTCTGTCACAAGGTTGCCTCTCCCATTCAGTAAGGGACCCACACTTTCCCTGATTTTCCTTTTGCTACTGACATACTTATAGAAACCCTTCTTGTTACCCTTCACATCTCTTGCTAGATGCAACTCCAATTGAGTTTGATCTTCCTGACTTCATCCCTGGATGCCTGAGCAGTGCTCTTATACTCTTCCCTGTTTATCTGTCTGTCGCAGAGCACTTAGGTGCCCTGCTCCTTTAAAGAGCTGAAACTGCTAGGGAGCGAGCCTTAGCAGTGAGTGGGGAGCCCCAGCTGCTGGTTACCAGGGCAACCAGAATGAGCTAGTTGGCCCACATCTGCCAGCGGTCAGCTGACCGGAAGGGCAGGGCTTGGCTCATATATAAACCTCAGGGCTGAGGCCCAGAGGGCAGTTCCCTGCTAGCAGCCAGAAGGGAAGGAGCCTCCAGGAAGAAAGTGCCCAGTGATGCTGCAACTGCCTGGTATGCTGCACTTAGGGCTAAGGGCTCCACAAGTCCACAGGTACCCTTGCCTACTAGACACTTAGTGCCAGGGATGAACTTGGATCCTTTTAAAGGGTCAGAGCACACCCTGATCTTTACATTATGTTATAGCCCAGGAGCTTATGGTTTTGTCTGCTGTTTATAACACCAGAGGTTTGGGTGAGGCTATTTGGGGAAGGAGGAGGCCTCACTGGGGGCCCACTCCAGCATGAGGACCCTGGTGCCAGTGAGGGCGCGGCATTTGGGCTGCGGAGAGCCCAGGCGCCAGTGAGGCGCGGCAACAAGGGGGCCAATTCATACCAAGGCCCAGACCGAACAATGTCAATGCCATCTGCAAGGCTTGGGGTGTGGTAAAGGGGAGGTTGGAGCCATGCATATAACCTGTAAGGCTGGGGTGTCTTGTGACATCTGTTTTGATGCGAGACCCACAAGGGGTCTGGGAACCCACGGGATTCAGAGAGTCCATCAAACCATATCCGAGAGGACTTAAACGTAGCCTCCCTATACTATAAATCCACCAAGACATGGCAGGCGAGAACCGAGGGTGACCAGCAGGCCAAATTGGCATGGTCGAAGGGCCTTAGGGGTAACGCGGCCATCCTTAGGGACCCTGTCCCGTGATACTGTCCAAGTTTCCACTTCATATAAATTTCCTTTTTGTGACTTAATTTACTGAAGAGTTCCCTAAGCTATGCTGATCTTCTGCGATACTTGCTAGTCTTCTTGCACATCGGGATGATTCCTCCACTCTCAGTAAGACTTTTTTTAAAGTACAGCCAGTTCTCCTGGCCTCCTCTCCCCCTCAGACTGGCTTCCCAGGGGATCCTGCCTTGAGTTCCCTGAGTGAATTGAAGTCTGATTTTTATGAGGTCCAGGGTCCTTACTCTACTGCTCTCTATTCTTCTTTTCCTCATGATCCTGAACTCAATTATCTCATGATTACTGCTGCCCAGGTTGCTATCCACTAGTACATCCCCCACCAATTCTTCCCAGTTTGTGAGCAGCAGGTCATGAAGAACATGGCCCTTAGTTGGTCGCTTCAGCACTTGCACCAGGAAGTTGTCTCTAGCACTCTTCAAAAACTTCCTGGCTTGCCTGTGCACTGCTGTGTTGCCCTCCCAGAAAGTATCAGAATGATTGAAGTCCCCCATGAGAACCCGGGCTTGTGACTGGGAAACTTCTGCTAGCTGTTTGAAGAAAGCCTCATCCACCACTTCTTCCTGGTCTGGTGATCCATAGCAGACACTCACTGTAACATAACCCTTGTTGCTCTACCCCCTGTAACCTTAACCCAGAGACTTTCAAAGTTCCTTTTGTGGACTCAAAATCTTTTGACAAAAATATCAATTAGATCTCAGCGTAGGAATTCTGGTTGTGCTAGGCCATAGTTATGATAAATCGTAGTAAGCTACAGTGCTGAAAATCAGTATGGGAAACAGGGGCTTCCTGACTGCTAGATGTCCCAATAAAAGAAAAAAATAAAAGCACACTAATGAGCAAAAAGATGTTGAAGGAAGTATGACAACAGCAGCTACAAATGTAAAAGTTACAGTTTACTAGGGAGCATTCAGGTACCTGAACTTGGCAAACAAAATGAAGTACAACCAGCTCTCCTGGACTCGTTTCCCCCCTCCGACTTGCCTCCAAAGGCATCTTGCTTAAAGTCTATCTGGAAAATTTAAAAAAAAGAAAAAAACAAATCCTTCTAACCCCAAGTTGTTGGAAGGAGCTCAGCCTGAGCTAGTAACACCCATACAGAAGAATTCATTTATGCTATCATAGATGCTGCAACTTGTTTTGAATTTATAAATTGCCCACCAAACACTATTTTTTTCTCTCTATGCTCAACAGTAGAAGAGACATCAGGCCCAAGGCTCAAATTGCTACCAGGAAACACAGAATATATAAGTTGTTAAAGTTAATCTTATTACCGTTAAATACATGCTTGAGTGCCTGGTGGGTTCTGTAGCTAGTGAAATGGCCAATGAGTAAATGCAATGCACTGTTCAAGGCTTAGTTATTTATGCCCTCTCCTTTTTTGTCATATGTGCCATTATCCAACCTATCTTTCCTGTGGGTATTTTGCCTGTTGTACTGAGGAATAGAGTAGTTGTGCACAGTAGAAAGTGCCTCTACTTTACTACTCTGGTAGAGGGTCTGATGCCAGTTTGCATTATCCCCAGGGGCTACTAAGGGAGTGTTACAGCCAGCGTGCTATTAGATGTACTGATACATTGTTTCTGTATAGCCATAGCCATTAGCCCCATATAAAAAGTGCCTATCCTCTGTGTTTTTCCCACTTCTGTGATAGACTCTAAAGAAATAAGAAGCTATATATAGATAAAACAGAATCTGTTTGGGTTAAAATAACTATGTGGAAGGAAAGTATGAGGGGCCACTGAGGAAGTCCTGGAAGTCCTATAGGTCTTCAGGGTTGGATTCGGAAGTGTTAGAGATGTCCTTAACATTAGGGAGAACAATGGTATTGGGAGTTGTAACATTCTTGAAATTTAAAAACTTCCACATATAGACTGGATGACAAATCCTACTACTAATAATAGAGCCCAGATATTTGTGGATATGATTGCTGACTGGTATCTTTATCAGATAATTACTAATCTGACAGGAGGTAATGCTATTTTAGATTTGATTTGGGTAAGTGATGAAGACAGTATAGGAGAGCTGGTCTTAAAAACTAACTTTGAATCAAATAATCATAAGTTGATTCAGATTAATTTAATGGAAGGATAAAAAGTTGTTCTGTAATGGCGGGGCAGCGGGCGAGTTATTTCAAGAGGGGCAAATGTTGATAAATTAAGGGAAATAAGTACTGTGTCCAACTGGACCGAATACTAGGAAATCTACATGTGGGGAGGCTGGAATTCTTTTAAGTAAAAGATGCAAAAGGTATTGTGTTTAGGTATTATTATGTCCCAAGCAAAGGGAAAAATTCTGTAGGGAAGGGGTCCAGATTTAATTGGATGAATAACGACCCCAAGAGTATATTAGGAATAATAGAGTGAAAAAGACTAATGAACAAAGAAAGCTGTGTCTTAGAGGTCAAGAATTGTAGGAGTTCCCAAAATTCAAATTTAAGTTAATACTTGCAAAAGATACTAAAACAAAGAGCAAAACATTTATCTCAACCATGCAGTTGATCCAGTAAGAGATATCACCCCCACCCCAAAATATTTTGCCTCTTACATATTTCCTAGACCATCATGGCTACATCACTCCAATACTACCATAAAAGGTTCATCAGCCATTTAATAAAGAGAACATAAGAAAAGAAAATGGGGGAACTATGCAATGAAAATGAAGGCAAGATTAAAAATAATCTAGGTGTGGTCAATGTCTAACCGAATGTTTTGCCTCAGTTTTCAATAAGGGCAATGATGTAGAACATAGGATTAAAGGCAGAAAGCTAATTGAATGAATGGAAATGGAAATTACATCTAAGATAGAAGCTGAACTAAAAGACATTATTGGTGTCAAATTGAAGAGGATCTGAATAATCTACATTTTGAAAAAGCTGGCACATGAAGTTACAGGTCCTGTATCAAGCATTTTCAACAAATTTATCAAATTAAAGATGGTATCTGGCTGGAGAAGAGAATACCTATGTTTCAAAAGAGGGGAAGAGGTGATCCAGCTAATTCCAGGTTCATTAGTCGTATATCAAGTGTATACAAGTTTTTAAAATGAATTTTGAAGGAAAGAATAAACAAAGACCTGGAGAAAAATTTAATAAAATATAATATGGGTTTACCAAACACATGCCAGTCTAGCCTTTGATAATATTCTTAATGATTTTCCAGAAAAAGACTATGCGGTAGGTCTCAAGTATCTGCACTTCAGTAAAGCACTTGATTTGGTGCCAGAAAGGCAATTATTAGTCAAGATGGGGATTGGTGGAGGAGATATAAAGTAGGAAAGAACTGGCTAAAAGGAAATCATAACAGGTAATGTTGAAAGGGAAAGTGTCAGATTGGAGGAAAGTTATTAGTGAAGTTCCTCAAGGTTTGATCATATTTAACCTTTTAAAATAGTTTAATTAATGATGTCATCACAGGTGTATAAATATGCTGATGAAAACTGTTGATGAGGCAAAATTAGGTTGTTTTGTCAAAACAAAGGAGGATCTGGATAATATACAGAAAGAAAGAAATGACCCTGAGGACTTGGAGTGAAAGAAATAGGATGAAATTTAACAATGCAAAGCTATTCATTAAGGACTAAAACAGGAATTTCTGTTATGAGCTAGGAGCTCATCATTTAGTAACAGCTGAAGTTGAGAAGGACCTGGGCATATTTGCTGATCACAAGAAGACTGAGAGTTACCATCATAATGCTGCTTTTTGGCAAATGTAATCCAACAGTGGCCAAGGAGGGGTATTTCCAGTACAGACAGAGAAACAGTATGCCTTTAAACAAGGTCTGGATAACTCCTTATCTGGTATACTGTGTACATGTCTGGTTACTTCAATTCAGGAAATATGACCTCAAACTAAACACATGTAGAGAAGGGCTACTAGGATAATCAGGGGAATGGAGATTATATCTTATAAAGGAGCACGATTTACTTAGCCTAGTAAAATGAAGGCTGAGGTGAGAGATGTTTGTTCTCTATCAATAAATCGGGGAAGAAAAAGAGATATTTGAGCTAAAAGACAAGTCAAGGCAAAAATGCGTGTAAAGTGGCCTTGAATATATTTGGCATGGAAATGAGAAGAAAGTTTCTAGCCATCAGAGCAACGATATTTTAGAAGAGCCTCCCAAGAGAAGTAGTGGGGTTAAAAACACTGAACTGCTTTTAAAATGGAGCTTGACCTATATTTTATATGACTCTTATGTGGACTCGGTGACCCATTTCTCCATGGGTCAGGATTCACTTTCTTGTTGATCTAAGGGCCTTGTCACACATTACATTTAGAATGTGTTAACTGCACTTAAAACACTAACATCCAGGTGTTTAAGTAGTAAAACGTGCTCGGTGCCATCATAGCATAGCAAAGTTACTACTTTTCTGGCAGGGAGTATCTCTACATTGTATTACCTAATCTGTGTCAAACTAACATCTGACTGCTCCACGGAAGACATACAAATGGGAGACTCCAGTTCAGTGGTAGGGTTGGGATTAGCAAACAGCTCTTTGTCACTCCCAGCCCCCACACCACACAGCAACACACTGAATCTTCAAAGGCTTTGGCACCTAGGACATGTTTTATTCACATTGTAGTAAATATTACCGTGAGACTGCTCAGTAAATAGCTTTGTTTCCAGCAGCAAATAAGACACCTTAACAACAAAGCCCTCATATAACTATGGAACCATTAGGATCTTATCTGACAGATATCATATGGGCTTCCAAGCTACACAGACGAATTCTAAGTCAGAAAGAGCATATTAAATTAAGGCAACTTCATGGAGCTTCCAAATTATTGTTGATTAACAGTGTAATACCTCTGTTACCATATCATTCCTTTAATATAGTGGGTGGTTGTGGAGATATACTTCCCTTAATGTTTAGTGTATTTACATACAGTCTGCATATGGTATAGATCTTGCATTGCACTATAATAACATGCCATTTTTAGGGCACAGGGTTAGGTCTCAGAGCTGTGGAGGGCAGTTAGGGTACTAGCCCATCATTAAAGAGACCTGGTTTCAATTCCCTGTTTCACCATATACTCGCATTGCAAGTTTGAATGAGTCAGCCAGCTTTTCTATGCCTCAGTTCCAAATCTGTAAAATGGAGATAGCAGTACTGTCCTGCCTTTAGAAGAGAACTGAAAGAACAAGTACATTATGGACTGTGAAGTGCTTAGTAGTTATATCTGTTCAGATGCCCAGCTAAGGTGGTTTTGGTATAAAAATATAAGCATCTTATCAGCTTATTTGTCATAGATTTTCTTGACTTTGCACATCTGTTGCTATTCAGCATAAAAATATTTTGTCATTTAATCTCCATTAATAAAACAAGATTATAGAAACCAGCTGTGGGTAAAATCTTAGTGTCAATGAAATTATTAGAAGTTTTGTCATAGGCTTCAGTGTCATGACTTGTCTGTGCTCAAGAATTTCAGTGTCAGTTTACTGAAGAAAACATTTTATTTTTCACAAGCTTATTTTGTGAAATTGAGTTTATTTATGAGGGTCACTAAATCAGAAACTTTTCTGATTTTGCCCAGGCCTAATCAAGTTCCTTCAGTAGCTCCATTAGTGAGAGAAAACACTTGATGAGAACCTTCTTGAGAAGGGGGCTCCCTCACAACTATTTTGAAAAATAGAGATAACATTGGCTTTTCACCCTGAGGATTACATGCTCATCTTGCCCTACACTCTTGTCTCTACAGGGTTAACAGCAGCACATTTGTGCAGGCGCTGTGGTCTGCCATGTGGTATATTAGGAGCTTTATGAAGGAGGTACGATGCACATCTGCAGAGTATAATGGAAAGTAAACTTAGACGGCACTGTACTGATCTCTTGGGGTCTAATCACCTCATTGTGGTACGGCCTACCTAAAGAAACAATCTCTGTCATTCCATCTCCAGGTCCTAAATGAGTTCCCACATAGTCCTCCAGAAAGCTAACTTGTGATAGACAAGCGCTATTTCATTGAACCTGCAGCCCTTCTAGCACCCTGTGGTGGTAGCACATACTCTGCCAGTAAACTTAGGTCTGCTATTTGCCATTCTTTTTTCTGTATAGAGTCTGACCATGAATCTTAATAATTTATGAAGGGCAGGGGGGAGAGGGGGTCGGGAGGATACTCAGTGCTTCTTCCTCAAACCAGCAATGATGTTAGTACTGCAATAGAGGATACGCTTAAACAAAAATCAGCCTTCAGCTCTTTTCTAAAATAGATACGATGGATTTATATAAGGAAGCACCCTCCTTTCTCACCCTTCATCAGCCTTCCTCACAATCTGTGTTGCCGTAAATTTCTCTTCCCACCTTCTCAAAATGTTGACCCTTTCCCCAGATAGCATGTTTGAAATCCACTCCTTCCTGGGTTTCTGAGAGAGGTATGCTTGAAAAATAAGTTCATTGATAAAAACTGAGTGTGACTCTACTGGCAGAAGGTAAGGTTTTGTATCTTTTTATCTCACCTCCCTCTTCTCCAAAAAATGAATTGTGTTATTTATAATTTAGTTTGTAGTTATACCAAAACTTAACTAAGCATATTTCCAGCATATTCCCCTCACGAATAGTCTATGAGTAGGGACAAAGGACTACAACATGGCATGTAGCTTATTAGTAACCAACAAGTTTAGTAATGAGTCAGTAACACCCTCCACCCCCATCTTCTTTCCTCACTCCCCACAACAATCTCCAGCATCAGTTCTGTGTCTCTGCGCTGTTTCTTCCAAATAAATGAGCATTTAAATCATTTAAATGCATGAAATCATGAAGTAGAAGTTTTAATTAGCTTCTTTTTGGTATGTGTCATGAAAGAAGTAAGAGGAGAGAGGGAGAGATTTGAGAAGAAATGCTTAATAGAAGTCACAGATCATTTATTTCATTTCTTGTAAAGTCTGACATTCAAAAGTTTCTTACTCCTATTAGATAGATTAGTACCAGTTCCGTTTTTAATTTTTCTTCAGTTGTCTGCTGTGGGCTCTGATGATAGGCTTCTCTCAGCACTTTGTGTCCTTTTCTGTTTAACTGGAAAGCCCCTTTGATGATACTGGTAGGGCTGTACATTTCTGTTGACTTCAGGCTTCAGAGGTGAAGTCACTCACTTCAGTACTATGGGACAAGCTGCATCCTTTCTTTCATCAGATGTTAAAGGTGATAATCCTACTGCTGCAGAGAAGAATTAATAATTCACTTACAACAAGTTGATTAGAAACAGCAATGATTCTCTAAAGAATAAAATGAAAAGCAATTTTTTAACCAGTTGCTCAGCTGCGGCAAGCGTGAGAAAGGTATAAGGGGGAACATGGTACTATGGAGGGAGAGCTAGTTACCAAGAGATAAAAAGGGGCAAGATTTACTGTGCATCAGCTGCTTCATGGTAACTGTGCACCTTGTAGCAGATGAGTATTATACCATGGTAACTTAGCCCACAGAGACAGAGGACTAAGACACTGTAGTCTAGTTGTCATCTAATGTGGGGTTGATTATCATGGAGCTGCTGCTGTGTAGTAAATCCCTCCCTGTTCTGGGACTCTGTCTGTAACCAGTTTCCAGATCTCTACGGCCTGGCAAAATGCTGCTTCACCATTCCAACAAACTCCACGGATGCTGAGTATGTCATCTCCCTGTACAGATAAGTGTTCACCCCAGAGACCAAGAATGTCAGCAGCAAATGCTGGTGGATGCTGCATCCTAACAGCTAGTAACTAGCATAAATTGCCTGTCTCAAGGTTAGTATTGAGTAAACTCCTTTCTTCAACTTCATTTAATAAAGTATAGCTATTGGTACCAGTTACAATTCATGTTGTGTATAACTTTAAGTTTATAAAGCATTTCAGTTTAGAGTTTAATTCAATGCTTAGAGACTAGGGACACAAGTTAGACATAAACCAATGTAAGTGATCAAAAACTGGTTTAAACCTGTAACAGAACAAAAGTTCAGTGCACGTAAACCAGTTTCAAAATGGGTGAAACTGGTTTAAGATAAACCTGGTTGA
>NW_017728886.1:37079443-37091064 GCF_001723895.1 Crocodylus porosus
AAAAAAAAAAAAAAGTTTTCTAGTGCCCCTGCCTTCTGGCTTGAGCCACTCCAGGCATGTGGCTACATTGCCTGAATCAAAAGTGAATGTGTGTTTTATTTGTTAATTGGTTCAATCTCTGCAGCTTAGACTAACCTGAAAAGACTGAATCAGTTCAGCCTTGGGCTTTTTGACTGTCTGTACTTAGCCAGATTGCTTACTAATATTTTTATTAATGGCTTCAGTGGGCTTAATCAGAGTAATTAAGACATGGTTTCAGGTGACCTGCCAGTTTCTGGCAAGGGACAGGACTTCTCAGCTAATCAGAGGCTGGGTGGGGGACAGGGGGCCTGCCACATGATACGGCTTCTCAGCTAATCAGAGGCATGGTGGGGGCCCTGCTGCAATAAGCCTGTGAAAATGGTGACCAGCCCTGAGATCTGCCCATGGAATAGGCTGCCTGCCTCCTCAACTTGGCATACCTAGTAGGCCTGTGAAAATAGGGAAGTATTTGATTTGGATTTGGCTGATTCAGAGGACAGTGATTCGATTCAGAGATTTGGATTGCTATCCTGAATTAATTTGGCTCAATCAGCTTCAGAAGATTCAGCGCTGATTCGAAGAGATTTGGCCATAGACTATAATGGAGAATCACTGAAATACCTATAACTTTGTCATTTTTTGACAGATTAGGATAAAAACAGCAGGGACAGTAGCCCTTTCTGAGGGCATGAAGCCTGTTAAGTTTCAAGGAGATAGGTGCAGGGGTTTCTGGGAAATTGCATCTCAAACTGTTTAAGGCAAAACTTGTGACATGTGACTTCGTGTGTGTGTTAAGGCACAGTGGGATAAAACCAGCAGGGCTTTCCCAGTGCCAGTTAGATCTCCACCCACCCACCTGTTTCTGGGCCAGCTGCCTGCCTCTCTTTTTCTGCCACGCCTTGATGGAAAACTGATTCAGATGTTTCCCAGGCAGGAGGCTGCCCAGTTAGGTGTCTTGGGGTGAAATCCCTTCTGCAGCTCTGTACTTCCCCTTACACTGGAGCCCATGCCTCACAGATTGCATCCTTCACCCCCTCCAGCTGTGGTCCCCTCTGTGGGACCTTTGACTCCCCATTAGGCCCTGGTCCTGCCCTGCCTTCAGGCCAGTCAGAATCCCAAGCTGCTTGCTCTGGGTATTGCTTGTGGGGAGGCCCTGGTCCTTTGACCCCCCCACCCCCTTTGGGTCCTGGCCCCAGTATGGACCAGTTGAGGGTACCTCTGATATCTTTTATTAGACCAACTGAATAGTTGGAGAAATATATCTTAGCAAACTTTTGTATTTAAAAAACCTTCCTGAGCCTGAGGAAGCATCTAGTTGATGTGTGTGTGCTCTTCCTGGATGGAATGAATAATGAAGAAGCCAGAGGCTGGCACACAATGCAGGCAAGAAATCCAGTTAGTAAAAATGTAATTTGAGGTGTCAGGAGGTGAGGGACAGGCTGGGAGGAAAGGGGGGGGGGGGGGGGAAGGGAGAATGTAGCAGGTAAAAATGGAGAGGTACCTGGGGAGTCAGATGTCAGGCAGGTTATAGTGTGTCATAAATCCAATGTCTATATTGAGTCTATGAGGTTTTGTATCCAGGAGGTTGCTGAAGTGAAATTCATAGGCTTGTCTGTGAACAGTGGTTTGTAAATTGAAACAAGCACTGAACTTCGCTAACCTCATCACCAGAAGCAAACTTCCCACAGCCCAAAATACATTGAATGGATCCAGAACATGCTATGACAAGAAATGCAAAACCTTCCAACATACTAATCCAATCTATTACAGCCAGGAATTCCCAGCTAATTTTGGGGGCACATTTTTCACAAGAAAGTCACTTGTCTTCAATCTCTCAGGCCTGATCCTCAAACGGGAATCTGGAATCTTGCCCTCCTTGATGCTGAGGTGGAAGTAGCCCATCAACTTCCTGTATTTTGAAATCAGCTGGGTGGTTTCATTGGCAATATCACTGGCAGTCCTGCTCCCCTCCAAGGCATCCCTGACTATGAGGTGGAACTTGTGTGCCACACAGAGGATGCCAACAAAGTTGGCATCATGCACTGCCTTGACCATATTGGCCCCATTGTCAGTTACCATGAACTCATGGGTGAGCTCGCCCTGCCCAGTGAGCCACCTCTGCACTGTGTGGTCCATGGCCACCATGATCTCCCTTGCTGTGTGGGACTCATCCATCACCTCTGCTTGAAGGAGAGCCCACCAATGGCCTGACTGATGGCTCCTGTGAGGGAGAGGTAGGCATGTTATCATAGCTTCATAGAGGTTAGGGTGAGAAGGGACCTATTAGATCATCAAGTCTGACCCCCTGCCTTGTGCAGGAGTGAGTGCTGGGGTCAGATGACTCCAGCCAAGTGTCTGTCCAATCTCCTTTTAAATACCTTCAAGGAAGGGGACAGCGTCCCCTCCCTTGGAAGCTTATTCCATATTTTGGCTACCCTCACTGTAAAGAGTTTTTTCCTGATGTCCAATCTGAGTTTGCTCTCTTTCAGTTTGTGGCCATTATTTCTACTTACCCTGACAGGCACCCTGGTAAACAATGTAGTTCTTGCTGCTTCCCTGCCCCCCCCGATGAGTTTGTAGGCAGCCACAAGATCACCTCTCAGCCTCCTCCTGTGGAGGCTGAAGAGGTCCAGGTCTCCCAATCGGTCCACATAGGTTTTTTTCTGTAGACTTTTAAGTGGTCCTCCTCTGAACCCTCTCCAGGCCATCCACATCCCTCCTGAAGTGTGGCGCCCAAAACTGGACACAGTACTCCAGCTGCAGCCTGACCAATGCTGCACAGAGGGGAAACATCACCTCCCTAGACCTGTCTGTGATGCACCTACTTATGCAAGAAAGAGTGCAGTTAGCTTTACTTATTACCTCTGAACTGATGACTCATGTTCATTTTGGAGTCGACTACGACTCCTAGATCCCTTTCCGCAGTTGTACTACTTTGACTGGTACCTCCCAGGCTATAGGAGTGTTGATGATTCTTCCTCCGCAGGTGCAACATGTGACACTTATCTTTGTTAAACTGCATCCTATTCTGTTCGGCCCATTTCCCCAACCTGTCCAAGTCAGCCTGGACTTGCTCCCTGCTATCTATTTTGAGTACCTCCCCCCATAGTTTGGTGTCATCAGAAAACTTTGACAAGGTACTTTCTACTCTCTCATCCAAGTCGTTAATGAAGATATTGAATAGTACTGGTCCCAGGACAGAGCCGTGGGGGGCCTGCTGCCTACATTTTTCCAGGTAGAAACCGACCTGTCCACCACCACTTTCTGGGTGCATTCCATAAGCCAATTTTCTACCCACCAGACTGTATAATAGTCTACATTGCAACTGTTTAGTTTACTTATAAGAATTGCATGCAACACTGTGTCAAAGGCCTTTTTAAAATCTAAGTAAATAACATCTACCTCTATTCCTTCATCCAAGCATTTTGTGACTCGGTCATAAAATTAAACCAGGTTGGTTGGGCAGGATCTGCCTGCTATGAACCCATGCTTATTGCCCCTTAGCATCATTTTACCTGCTGGTCCCCTACAAATGTGATCCTTAACAATTTTCTCAAAGGTCTTGCCCAGGATAGAGGTGAGACTAACCAGCCTATAGTTACCCAGTTCCTCCTTCCTCCCCTTCTTGAAAATAGGGAGCACATTGGCCCTTTTCCAATCCTCTGGAGCCTGTCCTGAGCACCACGAGTGCTCAAACAGTTGTGCCAGCAGCTCCACTATGACTTCAGCTAATTCCCTAAGTACCCTAGGATGAAGATCATCAAGACCTGTTGACTTAAATACATTCAGTCCCTCCAGGTGCCCCGTTACTAGGTCAGCACGAACAGTTGGTGAGTTGGTATCTATACTGGGCTTACCTAAGGTCCCAATGGGATGCATATTTGTATACATGTCCAGAAACATGGATGCAAAGAAATCTTATAGAAGCTCCTCTTTGGCCATCCTATCTGTTACCAGTTGCTCTAGTTCATCCTGAAGGGGCCCTAAGTTACCCTGCATCATCTTTTTGCTTCCTATGTACTTAAAGAATGACTTTTTGTTATTCTTAACTTTTACTGCCAGCCTAAGCTCCATTTATACTTTGGCTTTCCTCACTGTTTTCCTGGAACCTCGAGCCAAGCAGGTAGACTCCTCCTTGGTGGCAGCTCTCTGCTTCCACAGCCTGTAAGACCTCTTCCCCACCCCACCCCAGGCTCTCCTGGATTTCCCTGCTCAACCAAGAGGGTTTCTTTGCTTTTTTGCCCCTCTTTAGGTGTACTGGGATGGTTCTTTTGTGTGCCTGCAGGATTAGTCCCTGGAGAAGTGCCCACCCTTCCTGGACTCCCATCTCTCCAAGGCTTTTACCAGTCAGTCCCTCCCTAACTAATCTCCTGAGCTTGTTGAAGTTGACCTTCCTGAAGTCTAGCACTTCTGTCCTACTAGTTATCTTCCCCACCTTTCTTCAGATAGTGAACCTTATCAGTAGGTGGTCACTATCCCCTAGGTTACCTTGCACCTGCAGATCCCCCAGTCATCCCCTGTGGCCAGCATCAAATCTAGTAAGGCATTTCCCCTAGTGGGAATGCGTACCTCCTGCAATAGGTGAGGTCCTGTAAGGAGGTTAGAAACTTTCGTGAACCAACAGACCTGGCTGCCTGTTTCTCCCAGCAGATGTCTGGGAAGTTGAATTCACCCATGACAAGCAAGTCCTTTGAGCACACTGCCTCTGAGATCTGTCTCCAGAACTGTAGGTCTAACTTGTCCTCCTGGTGTGGTGATCTGTAGTAGACCCCCACTACCAAGTACCTTTCACCCCAACCCCCCTATAACCTGACCCATAGTACCTCTATTTGCCCTTCTTCCTGCTCCAAATTAACTATGGAAGATGTATATTGCTCCTTAACATAGAGAGCAACACTTTTTCCCCCACACTGTCCTGTCTGTAAAGCCTGTAGTCCTCAATGTCCACTTCCCAGCCATGGGTAGGATCCCACCAAGTTTCTGTTAGCCCAGCCAAGTCTAATTCTTTATTTGCAAGCAGGAGTGCAAGTTTATCCTGCTTGTTCCCCATGCTCCTAGCATTAGTATAGAGGCATCTAAGCACCCCAATACATGCCTTTGCTACTTCCACATTCTGATGTTTAGCAGGCCCTTGGTACTTACCTGGACTGTTCCAGCACCTGGCTTGAGGTCCATCTTTCCTGGCCTCTCCCTGTTGTCAACATCCCCATCCCCCGATGAACCTAATTTAAAGCCCAGGGTAGGAGATCAGCCAACCTGTAAGAGAATGGACTTTTACCTCTTGGAGAGAGATGTAGCCTGTCTCATTCAAACAAGGCCTTATCCTGGAAGTGCAGGCCGTGGTCAAGGAATCCAAACCCCACACGATGGCACCAGCCCTGAAGCTGCAAGTTGACCTCTCTAATGCAATTGCGTTGGTGCAGTCCTCGACTGTAGGATGGATGAGAAGACCACCCGTGCCCCCAATCCTCTGAGCCTGGCTCCCAGCACTGGACTACTCCAGGCTGTGTCATTCATTCCCACATGGATGAGGACCATGGGATAGTAGTCGGAGGGCCTAATCAGATCTGGAATCCTTGTTGTGATGTCTCAAATCCAGGCGCTGGGCAGACAAACATACCTCCTGTACCGTGGGATGTGGGTGGCAGATGGCTCCTTCTGTTCCTCTCAGGAGGGAGTCGCCCACCACGATGACCCAATGTCTTCTTCTCTGGCTGCACGGTTCTCTCTTAGCTTGCTTGGTGATGGCTGTGGGAGTGGCCTCCACTGCTGCACTCTCTGCCACTGATGCCAGGCCCTTATATCTGTTCTCCAGCTTCACTGAGGGAGTTGCCCTGGCCTTGCGATGCCTAGCCCCCAAGATGACTGTCTGCCAGCTGGCCACATTGACTCCCTCTTGTGACTCCTTCCCTCCAGGTGTGTGAATCTACATAGAATGGAAGTACCCATCAATCTCCTCCTCAATTGCCCTGATGCCCTACAGCCTGCTCACCTCTGCCTGGAGTTCCCTCACCTGCTGCTCTTGGGCCTCAATCTGGGCACACATGGGACAGGTGAGGGGAGTCTTGGCCTTCCTGCTACCCCCAGGCCCTCAAGGACCTACCAGGCAACCAATGCAGGCAGGGGGCCTGGGTGCCACTGACCCACCAAATGGTTCTGTCTGGGTGGAGGCCTCAGTGGAACCCTGGGTGGGAGGCAGCATTGGGGCAGGGTCCCTGGCTGCACTCTGAGTCACCACCTCCATTAAAGACCCTCACATGCACTCACCTGACGACTCTGTCCACAGCCGCCAACTCCAACGCATGGAGTCTCAGGCCCCTCCTTTTTCACCCTCCTGCATGAACTCCTGGGCAAACTCCGGCATGCCCTTGAATAGCATGCCTGTTTGCCTGGCTCAGGAGCGCAGCTCCTGCCCGGCATGTCAATGTAGGGATTGGGAAGAGGTTTTCCTCCCCTCCTATTCCCTACAGCTGGCCCAGCTCAGCTCTCCCTTTCCAGCTTACCTTTCTGCTGCTGCTGGCTCCTCACTCCTCACTGCTTTGCTTGGTGGGGTCAGGGGAGCTGAGGGCACATGTGCACTGGTGCACGCATGTGCTCACTTAAGTGACTGGGTCCTGCTATCCACCCTGACTGCTTCAGGTATCCAACGTGAAGTGCAGAGCTACCTGCAGACCTGCCTTGCACACCTCCTCCTTCAGGTGCTCCCTGTATGCCTCAGATAGGGAGGGCCTGCTAAAGGTGGTGCATGCGGGCACTTGATAGTATGGGCCATGAGCCTCCTGAACCCTGAACACTCAACTAAGGAGAAGGGCTGGCCATCCAGAGCTAGCAGCTCCCCAGTGCTCTGAGTGACCTCTTTCACCTTCAGAATGCACCCCCCTTTGTCTCTGCCTTAGCCCCACTTTTCCGGGATAGCCTGCCTCTGCTTCTTGGGGATGGGGGCTTTGGAGCAAGAAGGGGACTTCTTTTTGGGCAAGCTCCTAACGGTGCCAGGCTGAGGAGAAGCAAGGGCAAGTGGGTGCTGCTTCCTGAGATGCAGCAGCATCACTGTGGTGGTGAAGTATTTCACCTCCTTGCCTCAGCTGATCCACCTTCGGCAGTGCTGGTAGATAGCATACTTGGGATCATCTGCCACCTCAAAATGATCCCACACTACACTACCACCCTGCTTCTGGGTTGATGGTGGGGATCCTACCTTACCCTCCTCCTCAGCAAGCACAGGCACAACAACAGGGGAAGCTGAGCCACCTGTCCCCACAACCTCCTCCAAGGTGCCTTCTGGAGAAGGAGACCTGTCTCTAGGGAAACTTTGAGGGGTGTGGAGCACAAACTCAAATTGTCCCTTGTTCCCCAGAATTTCTTTTGCTAGGGTGCTCCCTAGCTCCTCCTCTGGCACTGGGAAGCTTACGCTGGGAGATGAAATTGGGATGGAGGAGACTGTCATGCTGGTGCTGGTGGCTATTTCTGGTGTTAGAAGATGTGGTACAGGTGCAGGAGCAGGTACTGCTCCCACCTCCTTGCTTCCAGTGGCAGTAGAAGACTCATTGCTGACAGGAAAGAGGATGTGTCTACATTTGGGGGAAAAGGAGGGGACTTGCAGCTCTCCCTCTAGCCACTCTCCCTCCCCTGCCATAAGATCTGGTGCCTGCCTTTCCAGCATGCTTCATAATGTTTGCTGTGCTGCAAAATGTGTGTGTGGGTAACTGTAATATCTCTCCTTCTCTCTATTTACTATGTGTGTGTAACTAATATCTCTTCTTTTCTCTGTTTACTGTATGTGTGTAACTGTAATATCTCTTCTTCTCTGTCTACTGGATGTGTGCGTGTAAGTAATATGTCTTCTCTTTGTTTACTGTAAGTGTGAGAGTGTGTGTAATGTGTAACAGGGGGCATGCTCGGGGCCCATCTCCACGTAGCCTGCCTACCTGTTCTTGGGTTAACCACCCACTTTCTCTCCTGCCATGCCTTGATCTTAATTAATTAATTGGAAATGAGTGGGAAGCTGCCCATTTTCTGTCCTGATGCCAGGGCGTGCTATCTGCAGCTCCATTCCTCCCCTACACCACAGCCCAAGCCTACTGATGGCATCTCAATTTTTACATAATCACTGGCCCCCACTGGGCCCAAGAAACCTTCTGATTGAACTTCAACCTAGAGTCCTCTCTTCAGGCAGCCTCATCTGCTTTCATACAGCCTAAGTAGCTCCCTGAAGCCATTTTCCCCTCTCAGGTGTGGTCCCCCAGCACCTTTGGCTACCAGCCCTGGCCCACCTCCATGCCAGTTGGAACCACTGGCCCTCGGCTCTTGGGCTTCCCTTGCAGTGGGCCCCTGGCCCTTTTGACGGGTCTGGTCCTGGTCCCAGCATGGGCCAGTCGAGGGTACTCTCTCAATCAGTATAGAGTCTCTAGCCCCTCACTCTCTTTAGGGGTCCACCCCCTGGGCCCTACACATAAAAGGGTAACCCACCTGGTGGCAGGGGCTAGGGGTTAAGGCACCCCAACCCACCTTTCACTGGGGTGATCACTGGCCTGGCATTTCCTGGGGGCTCCCATGCCACTGAGAGCCCCACCAGGCCACCCACACCTGGCAAGGTGCAGTCATGCCCAGGACCAGGAGCCTCCTACCATCCCCTACAGCACCTCCCTTACCTCCAGATGAAACTCAGCAGCCCTCTGGCCAGGCAGTGTTGTTGTCTGACCTCCAGCAGGCAAACTGCCTTGTTTATATAGGCAGCCCTGAACCTCAAATGGCTGCCCTCATTAGCCACCTGGAGGCTGCCAGCTCCAGGGCCTTAAAGTGGCAGGTACACACAGTGCCCTGCCACATAATGCATGTGTTTTCCAGCACAGTGATCCCTGTAGAGGGATATTATGCAAGGATAATTAGTAAGCTGTATCCAGTGCTTTCCAAAAAGTGAGACTAGCAGGAGACTGACTAGGAAGCCAAGCCAGTCTAATAGTACCTTTCAGATGCTGTTGCTCAGGCAGAAACAGCTCAGAAAAGGAACAGAAAGGCTGCAAACATACTTATATGTTGTTTCTACGTCCCTCCCTCAGAGCACTGTGATTGGAAGGGGACTCAGGAAAAGATTACAGTCACTGGCCAGCTACAGATGTCACTCTTCCTCCCCCCCACCGATCCCTCTCCTTCTTTTCAGTTTCTGTTTTCCTGAAATACTGCTTTCCAAATCTCTGAATCTTTTTTTGAATCCATTCAGAGGCTCCGAGTAGATTTGGAGGGGGGGGTTGTTTCCAGATTTGATTTGAATTCAGTGATTTGGCCTCTGAATCAGTACGAATGTTCTCTGAATTCAGTTGGTGACTGAAACTTCACACACCCCTAATACCTAGTTGGGCTCTGGAATCTCCATCTAGATAAGGAGTTGGTGGACTTTTGTCCTGCCACATGCTCCCCCAACCAGACTTTCCTTAGCCCAGGTTCCTAGTCCTTCCAGAAAACTGGAAAAAATACATCACTTATCTTCCCTACAGGAGCGTTTTAGGACCTCAGCTGTTAGTGTTGGAAAGTGTTCCCAGATTCGTGGATAATATGTTAGAGGGCTTTGACACAAAGCTTGTTAACATCGATGTGACTCACTCTCACAATATAAACAATGAACAGAAAAACTATGCTGAGGTAACATTGCTCAACCTGGCATAGAACTACTCCTGAAAAAATCCAGGGTAAAATTAGAGTGGTATAAGTTATACTAATATGGGTGGTATGTATCTGCAACTTACTCCACGGTAGCTATTTGCCCAGTGCAATAGCCTTTTCCACTGTTCCAGTAATAGTAGCCTCCAGGCTCTTTCAGTGGAATAAGCTGCTTATTTCTCTGCTCTGGCCACCAGTAGAATTTACATTGGTTTATAAAACTAATGCAAATTATAACTGCACACATTTGCACCAGTGGCATGTCCATTGTTATGCAAAATACTTCAATTACAAAACAAAGCCCCCTTGGCTTTAAAGTAGCCATTCTCCTTCTGTTCACTAACTCTCAAGAAACTCTCTCTTCTTCCAGCAGCTTGATTTCTTTCTCATCCACAATTTCTACCAAAATGCTTTCAGGAAATATGAGCTTTTGCATCTTGTGACCCCCTTTCGTTAACCACAAACTGAATCATGCTGTACGGTTCAGCTGAGTAATAAAATATAATCTGATTGGCAGGAGGTATTGAAGTGGGCCATATCATTACAGATCCTCTTTTAACCCAGTTTAACAAGTTGCTCCTGAGAAGTTATTTATTCTAGCTGTCAACATCCTGTTGCTGAGCTGACAGCTATCAAATCTCTTTTAGATCCTAATCCTATTCTTCTTACTGCTGCCTCAAGTATTTGAGAACCTCATATAAGCAGTATCACTTTTTGTCAGCAAAGTGATTTGTTTGATATTGATCATCTGTTGAAAGCCCTAGTAATGTATTTTTAATATCAACAACAATTATTAACATGAAATAAAGATAAAATAAATAGGCATCTGTGAAACATGGGGCAATCAAATACACGAATACTTGCTCTGGTGAGCATGCTTTAGCCCACATTTAAAACAAATATGTATTTCAAAATTATGAAAATCTACCAGCAGAGTCCCTAATGTGATATCACAGCAGCAAATTATAACATTGAGAATGATGCTTATATTATCCCGGGGAGACCTCACTAGGCGAAGAAACAGAGCCATCTCCCATATCAAGTAATAGCTAGTGTTCTTTTATTGTGTCCCCTTAATGCTGGGAAGGGTAAGAGTTAATGAACATCAGTGGGAGAAAAAATCTATGTGATATTTGTCAGGTGGATTTCACATCAGGCTATACAATCCTTTGATTTTAGCATCAGAGAATCTCATTCATAAAGGTTTGTTTCTTCATTCCCTCATGGTTTTATGTTCACTCCCTGGGGATTGACTGCTAGATCTTACTGAGCTGACTATACATTCCAAAGCTTTCTCTTGTGCATAGCAACAATGCATACCCCTTGTTCAGACTTCCTCTGCAAAGAAGATCTCAATCAGCTGTGCATGGTATTGAAAGGTTTGTTTGTCCTTTCAATTTTAATGAGTCATACACTAGAATGAGTAACGATCTCACTAATAATCTTCCTGTTAATCATAGGAAGCTCTAGAAACCCTAAGAGTCTTAGTCCAGGGTAGAGTTTCCAGGAAATTTAAATGTAATATGTTAGTGTTTAGAGGTAGATGCAGCTCCATGAATTATTTGTAATTTCTCCTTGAACCATCAGTAAGTGCTCAACTTACTCTGATAATTTATTATTCAAGGGACAGCCCAGGTGTTGTAAGAAGTGGCATCAGTGATTTGGTTGGCAAAAGATTCTAACTGAATCAGTACTGAATTGTGCAAGATACAATACAAAGCTACAAAATGAATTTCAATTAGTAAAGGACATAAAAGTCAACAAGAAAATACAGGAGGAAGAAGCGTCGCGTGATCATCATTGGTGACTCCATCCTGAGAGGTACGGAGGGCCCTATCTGTCGCCGGGACCCCTCGGCACGCGAGGTATACTGCCTACCTGGAGCAAGGATTCAGGACGTGAAAGGGATGCTCCAGACCGTAATCCAGCCCACCGATTATTACCCT
>NW_017728886.1:37091075-37098718 GCF_001723895.1 Crocodylus porosus
CTACCCTGGGGGTGTTTAAGAGGAGGTTAGATGAACATCTTGCTGGGGTCATTTGACCCCAGTATTGTTTCCTGCCATGGCAGGGGGTCAGACTAGATGATCTGCTCAGGTCCCTTCCGACCCTAGAAACTATGAAACATTAGAAATAAGACAACACAAAGGTAAATACTTTCATTACTTTAGAAGAAAGGAGAGCAAATTACAGATAATGCAGAGAAGGCTGTAGTATTTGATGCATTCTTTGCTTCAGTCATCATTTAAAAAATACAAATAGTAACTAGATTTAATAAAATGCATTTTAACAAAAAGTTGGGAGTATAGGCCAGAGTGTGGAAATAACAGGATTAAGAGTATTTAGATGAACTCAGCAGGGCCTGATGAAATTTATGGTATGCAAAGGTTCCTGATATACATTCAAATTAAAGCCTTCTGCCTGTCTTCAGACACACATTACTAAATACCTCTCTCAGAAGAATGATGTAATGTCCTGATGCAAACTGTGTCTTGTTCAAACCAAGTTTGTGTTTGCTTGAGATTTAGGTTATATGTGGATGCTGAAACAAAAGTTCTCTGAATTTGCCTACTGCATTCAAAAATCACTTGCACTTAGAGAAGGGATAAAGCCTTAAATATGACTTTTTAATTTAAGTGAAAAAAGGAGCATTTGCATTGGAGTCTTGGATCTGAACCTGGCATAGTTTTGATTCCAACACTAGACTAGTTCTGCTTGTGT
The DNA here is from genome assembly GCF_001723895.1 of Crocodylus porosus. Lineage (NCBI taxonomy): Eukaryota > Metazoa > Chordata > Crocodylia > Crocodylidae > Crocodylus > Crocodylus porosus. The sequence goes on from NW_017728886.1 coordinate 37,091,809, forward strand.
CTGTTTTTGAAGTTTACAGCTCTGGATGATGGAAAGTAATGAGAGGAACTGATTTTTATTTATCTCTGTCTCATACCTCTTTCATAATCTCCTTCTTTTAGGATCTCATACCTCTCCATACCTCATCTGCCACCATGAGTCATCCCAACTTTCTGCTCAGGTTTATAAACTACATATAGATGTTTTTATTTATTTTTTAAATATCAAAATAAATTTGTAATAATGCAAAACAACCACTTAATAGTGTGTTGCCTCATGCCTTCTTACTTGTGACATTTATACTTATATTGAAATCTCCTCAAAACAGGGTCTTTGTACAGTGCCAGTAAAGGATGGGGAAAGAAAAAGTAAAAGTGAAAAAATGAAATTTTAATAAAATTTGGCAAGTAGCATTTGGGGTTAAAATTCATAACATGCCACTAATACAATCCTCCATCTTATAAAGGTGTAAAGTAAGGGTGCCTGAGTTGCAGTTAAGTATTTGTCATCACATATTTCTATTTTTATTTTTTTGGAGAGAAGGCTCCTGCCATGTACTTCATTCTTGTTCAATTCAGAGTGACTCCTCTCTCTTCTTCCGCACTGATCGGATAGCTAGTAGCTGATCAGCTAAGTAGTCAGTGTGTGGGGGAGATGTGGTTGGGCGGGCATTGAACTTTCAAGCTGGGGAAAGCAGACAGACACCCCTGAAACCTTCAGGACCATGTGGGGCATGGACCCTTGACAGCTCAGGCATTTTGAAATTTCTGAAAGCCCCATGACATTTTGAGACTGTGGAGGTGACAGAGGGTCCTCTCTGCCCACTGCAGCAATGCCTCCCAACCCACAGCTTCTTTTCTCCTCTCCCCCATCCCCAGTCCAGCAGCCACCTCCCAGCCTGCAGCTCTCTCAGACAGACATTGGGTCCAGAAACACACAGCGGTCTAGCTCCTACACAGAGAGAAGGCCCTGGTCTTGACTCAGGATCCCTGGAAGTAGGGTGCCAGGTCAGAAGCCCCCTACCCTGTGCCTGTCCTCCAAAGTTTTGTGTTTGAGTACAGGCCCTGTGGCATTCCCCCTGACCCCAACCCCTCTTCCAAGATCTGTGACCTTATTTTCAACACTTCCCCTCCTCCCCCACTCCGTCCAAAGGTTTTGTGTTAATTGGGATGGGGGACCAGACTGAGACACAGGCAATGTTCAACATGTTTTCTTTATTAAATACAGGAAAACTTTGGTAACCACAACATTTAAAACTGAGGCATGTCTCTTCCCCACATAGGCGGGGGGAATTGCCCTCTGCATCCCTGTCTTGTTTGTGCTCACAGTGTCAGGCCCAGTCCAGATTTCCTTCCAGTGATCCAGCTGCCCCCACACAGGGCTTCGTGAGCCTGGACAGGAGGGGGTAGGCCGAGCCTCTGATGACAATTGGAGGAATTATGACACCAATGATGAAATCAGGGACCTTAGGAATATAGTGTCTGTTCTCCATCAGCCCAGGAAATGGGGCGTTGCACAAGGTGTGGGCATCACCTTCATCAGCCACATGAAAGTCAGCAGCCAATCGCCGAGCCGACAGCAAAACTGGAAGTGCAGTTAGAGTAAAGCTTGAAAGTTATAGTGCTTCCACCTTCAAGCTATTGCTTGAACACCTGTAGTTAGCCTGTAAGGCCTAAGAATACCTTGTGTAAAAAGCATAAACCATGGAATTCTTGAAATACCATGTCTAAAAAGCATAAATCACAAATTTGCTACCTGAATAACCTTAATTGCTGTCAGACAGCTGGCAGTGGGAAATAACACAGAGATGCATTAATTCCGAATCTTTTTACACAAATCAGGTATTTGTACATTTTACCTTCTTATCCTTCGCAGTATTAATTTTATTATATTAAAAATACACATTTGTAACTGAATATTGATTATGCATGTGCCCTAGTTTCAAATAAATGCCTTCTGTAGCCTCTTGTTTTATTTGAAGCTATACTTGTTCCTTCATTTCAAAAGAAGTATATACCAATACTACCTTGTTTTCTACCAAGCAAAAACCCTCCATTTTGTTCATTTAGCTCCACTGGGTAATCTGGATTCTCTTAGGTCTTCTGGGTTTTCAGAAAGTTTTAACAGTTGATCTTTTCCACTTATCCTAACAAGATCTGAGATTGGCTCAGTCAACAGTTTATTCTGGAAAAGAGGACTTGAGGGATTAGGGGAAGAGAGGGAAAGGAGGGGGCTTCATATGAAAGGTTATTATAAACAGGAGGGTGATCTAGTTTTTTTTATAACCAATAAAGGAAAGACAAGACTAGATCAGATTAATTTGCAACAAATAAGATTTAGATTGGATATGAGGAAAGATGTTTCAACTGTAAGGATGGTGAAACATTGAGGCTGCTTGCAGACATTTAAAAAAAATTGGTGCTTCATTTTCACATACCCAGAAGAGGCAGCACATTAGTTGGACCTGGCTTGCCCAACGCCTGTATAGATTGGGCACTTTGTGGGGCTTTTTTGGCACTTTTATTTAATAGCTGATTGAATCAGCATTAGATTAAAGCACCAAAAAGCCCAGTGGAAGCACTCTAGCTATACAACTGCTGCAGTCGGGCTGGCATGCTGCCTCTCCCAGTAAAGTGCGGTTTTTGGGTTTTGGTGGTTGTTGTTGTTGTTTTTTTAATATCTGTATGCAGCCTGAGAGACTAGACTACACAGAACCTATTCACTGGGGGTCTGTAAGAACTTACATCTGTGTTAGATGTTCCAGCTAGATCTGATTCTGTTTCAGTGAAGGGGTTAGACTAGATAATTCTATTCTGCCTCCATAAATTCCACTGCATGTTCTATTGAATATATTAATTGTCTTACTCACAGTTATTAATGTGTGTGGAATGTTGTTATGTGCTTCAAAACTGCTGAGATGTGTTAGAACAGAGTTGGTTGCATTTCAGTGGAGGGTGTAGTGATGAATAGAGAGATGTGAGTCTTCATGACAATGTTTGAAAGGCACTTGGAGATCTTCAGACAAACTGTAGCAAAGTGTATTGAGAAATGAAAAGTAATTTTTAAACTCTTGGTTGTTTAGGATATTTGCCTCAGAAAATGTCAAATACTTGGAATGAATGTGGATAATGATTAGGAGCATTACACAAAATACAGATTTTGGAGGGCTTTAAAGTTATGGATCTAAGTGGCCATTGGTAAGGCATCTTATTTGTTGCACATAATGTAACAGGTTATTTGTTGCAAATTAAGTTTATCTATTCTTGTCTTTCCTTTAGTGGCTATAACACATAGGTACCACATACAGTTCATAGCAGTGTAGATTGAGCGTGAAGTTGCATATTCAGTTGTAAATCCAGCTCCCTTAAGTTTCAGGGATCCAATTCCCTCTAATAATAATAATGACAATAATAATACCATATTTACTTGAATATAAGACTACCCCATAATAATTAGATTCCATATATGAAAAATTATAAATTTGTTATAATTTTCCAGGTATGGAATCTAATTATTAGAGGCTTGCCTTGCTAAAGCAGGGAAAATGAATTGGGGGGGGGGGCGTCAGGTAAACCCTTGTCCTCTATTCCCCACCCAGTGTCCCCACTCCAGCCCCTCCCCCCCACTCCTTACTGTCTGATCATGCTCTCCCCAAACATATGAAAGTAAGGAGCAAAATTTGAAAAAACTGACCATGAAATCAACTTAGCTGTAGTAATTTCCATATAGCACCCATGGACTTAATTAATCCAGAATTAACTTTAGCTTTTTTGAAACTACTGCAGGTTTTAGCACAGGTACTCCATAAACATACTTTTAAGCAGCACTTCTTGTATCTACTTATATATAGTACAAACTATGCATGATATTAGTCCAAAGCCAAGAGGCTCATGATTTACTATATAGATTGTTGCGCTGAACCTCAGCAGAGGCAACAGCATTTCAAGCTATTGTTACTCCACAGCTCAGCACTGCTCAGATAAAGATTCTTTGTGGTGGGTGTGCTAATTAGTGCCCCCAGTCATGACTGCAGGAACCAGGTGTTATTGTCACGAGTCCTGGTATTCCTATAAAAATTGTATGCAGATGTGGCACATGGCAACTTGGTCCAGCTTCACCTCATGGTGGGTAGGGCCACACTGATCATAAGCAACAGTCTGAGAGAGGGGGTGACATAGGATTCCAGGTTAACTGATTACCATATTTGGTTATGTTTGCCAGACATTTAAGGTTGGTGAAGAAACAGGAATCATTGGAAATGGGAAAGAAAGGCACAGATCAGCAGTGGGAGTGAAGAGGAAGTAAAAATATATGCAATGTACTAGCTCACCATGACTTGAAAGAGTCAATGCTGAGAGGGACTGTACTCAGTGGGCAGAACCATATATCTTATGCAGATGGGCTGTACTAACCTATTCTTGTGGTAAGTTTACATCAGCATTGAAAGTCTGATGAATGCCTTACAGGCAGAAAAAGAGATTGACAGAGCACCAGAGTGTAAGCATTGGAAGAGGGAGAAGCTCAAATAAACGGCAGTGGTGACAAGTGAGCATGAAATGGAAAAACAGTTGAAGAATGGAAATGAAGATCTGAGGACAGATGGAAAGGGGATGAAGGTGAAGAAGAAAGGAAGGAAGGTGACAGCGGGAGCAATGGCAGAGGCAGCAATGATGAGAATGATGACACCAGAAGGAAGACAGGAGCAGAGTGGAGTGGGAGACAGTGGAAGCAGCAGGAGAAGGTAAATCAGGTCAGAAGCAGAGCATGGCAGGAGCACAATGGCAGGCCAGCCCACCAGGAGTGGCACTGTGGAAAAACATGGAAGAGACACTGAGAGAAGCTAGAGAGGAGCAGAAGCTTCAGACGTGAGCGAGTGGTACCTCCTGAGTCTGGGGGGCACCAGATCTCCAATGAAGGGAGGGGGCGTCCCCCAGCCACCAATCACTGACAAGGGATGGGGTCCTCCAACAGCCAATCACCAACTGAGGGGGGGGGTCCCCCCAGCGGCCGATCACTGACTGGGGGGGGGGTTCCCCAGCAGCTGATAGCTGATCACTTCTGGTTTCATGGCTGGCGCTTCCAGGGGGTGCATGGCCAATCTCAGGCTTACGCATTGCCAATGGCTTCAGATAAAGGCAACTTGAACCAATGGGAGACAGATGGGATCAACAATGAAGAGATATGATTCTCTGGAAAAGGTACCATTTGAGATTTTGACAGTGCAGGGGGAACATCTCACCAGCTTGATTGCCTTCTTGAACCAAAAGACTTAGGAATCTATTTACTGGGGTGGAGAAGGGTATGAGAACTTTTGGAAGAAATATGCAGAGGAACGTGGGAGGGAGGAATTAAGAGGAATAAAGTTCATAGCCAGGCAAAAGTTAAGAGAGAGAGTGATTATAGTTCAAATGTACACAGAAGTACTAGAGGCAGAAAACATAGAAAGATAGATGGAAAAATATGTCCAAAGGGTAATGTTGATAGAGTAAGGGACAACTATGGTATCTGGATGAAGTCTTGGAGAACACGATTAGTGTTACAGACAAATGAGTGGAGCCCAGGTGGGGTGCTGCATCTCCCATCAGTGATCCAGATTGGGGCACATCGGGGTTTTATAATGTACCATGGGCAACCAAAATAGTGCAGCAAATGCAAAAAGGTGGGGCACCTGTCTGCACACTGTCCCCTCATGGTGTGCTACAGATGTGAAGATATGGGACATAGAGCAGCAGTGCCAGGCTTCCCTAAAATACACTATTTGTAAGGGAAAGGGATATAAGAGAAGAGGTAGGGAAAGATTTTACAAGAGATGTTGTAGGTGTTAAAAAACTGGAGACGGATTACACTCCTTTAAATGGACTCTAAGTTAATGGCCAAGGTGCTGGCTTTGAGGATGAGGAAAAACCTCCAGAAGATAATATGGGAAGACCAAGTATGTGCAGTACCAGGTAGAAGGATTTCTGAAGCAGTCACAGGTGCACTGATCAGCAGGCCTGTGCAAACAGAGAAGTTTTCAATTTAGATTCAGATTCAGCTGATTCGGAGGCCAGTGATTTGATTCAGATCACTCTTCTGAATCAATTTGGCCGAATTGGCTTTGGGAGATCCGGCGCTGATTCAGAGAGATTCAGAGATTCAGCCATAGAGTATAATGGGGAATCAATGAAATACCTATAATGTAGTCATTTTTTGGCTGATTCAGATAAAACTTGCAGAGATGACAGCCCCTTCTGAGGGCATGATGTCCACCAAGTTGCACAGAGATAGGTATAGGGATTTCTGGGAAACTGCATCTCAATGTCTTGAAAGCAAACTCATGTCATGTGTGTGTTAAGCCACAGTGGGATGAAAACTGCAGGGATGGTGGCCCTTGCTGAGGGCATGAAGCCTGCCAAGCTTCAAGGAGATAGGTGAAGGAGTTTCATGGAAACTGCACTTCAGGCTGCTGACAAGCAAAACCTGTGGCATAGGCGATTTTGTGTGTGTGTTAAGGTGCAACGGCGTAAAAACACCAGGTATGCTAGCCCCTGCTGAGGCCAAGAAGTCTGCCAGCTCTCAAGGAGATAGTTGCAGGGGGTTCTGTGGCTCTGCACCTCAGGCTGCTGACAGGCAAAACTCGTGACATGGGTGTGAATAATTGACTGTGTCTGTGTTAGGACACAGGGGGGTGAAAACTGCAGGCCGGCTAGGCCTACTGAGGCCACAAAACCTGCCAGCTTTCAAGGAGATAGGTGCAGGGGATTCTGGATTCTGGGAGTCTGCACCTCAGGCTGCCGACAGGCAAAACCTGTGACATGAGTCTGATATAAAAAAATCGTGGTTCGTTTCTCGGGAGGTGGAAAAAAAAACTTTCAGCTTCAGACACACTTTATTAGCAATACAAAAGGTATATATTTGCAAATAGGGTCAGAGGGAGAAGACAAAAGATCAA
>NW_017728886.1:37098885-37098999 GCF_001723895.1 Crocodylus porosus
GCTGACTTGCTGGAGCCATGGAGGTGGTGGAGCAGGATGAAGAGGCTCGGTTGTTGGAGGCTGCGGCGCGGAAGCAAGCCTTGATTCTTGAAAAGTATGGATCAGCAAGTGTTT
>NW_017728886.1:37099059-37106008 GCF_001723895.1 Crocodylus porosus
GAAAAAAAAAAAATGAATTTTACGTTATTTTTTTTATTTTTTCTTTCTTTTTTTTTTTTTCCCTAAATCTGCTATTGATAATGCATTTTTAATAATATTTCTAACAAGTCGGTGACACTGCGTGCGTGTTAAGGTGCACCCTCACTGGCGCTGGGGCATCTACAAGACATGGTAGTGTGCCCTAATGAGGCCTCTTCCTTCCCTACAGCCTCAGTTCAGTCCACCACTTTAAATGACAACAGATATAACATAACTTAGTGAGCACTAGCACAATAGCACCAGCAGCAGGTAGCCAAACTGTGACAGTGCCCTTCTCTCCTCTCCTGCAGGAGCTTCTTCTCCAGTGTGTGTGTTAAAGTGCGTCCTCACTGTGTGACTCTGTATTTGTGTGCGTGTGTGTGTATAGAGGTGCACCCTCACTGGCTCTGGGGCCTCTACACAACATGGTAGTGTGTCCTGATGAGGACTCCTCCTCCCCTACAGCCTCAGTCCGGTCCACCACTTTAAATGACAATAGGTAAGACAATCTGATGTCTTTTACCAAGGGGTACTCAGTCCTGGCATTTACGGGGCTGCCGGGCTTCCAGCAGTCCCACCAGGCCTCCCTGACCATGGCAGAGAGCAGTTTTAGTGGTCATGCCCAGGACCTGGGGCCTCCTCCTTCCCCGTTGCCCCAGTCCATATCTTCAAGTTAGTCCTGGCACAGGATCTCAGCTGGGACATGTTCTTCTTTTGCTGGTTGGTGATGCAGTGAGTTCCCCCTCGAGCTCTCAGAGCAGGGCAGTAATACTAACTGGTGTAAAAACAATAAAATTGAAATAGGTGTAGACAGTGAAGAGGGTGGCACTCAGTCCATCTGTAGGTGGAGCTTGGGGAACCCCAGCAGTGGGAAGTTCACCTTCAAAAGCACCAGCTGCTCCACCAAACCAGGATCCAAGCAGGTGTGGTGGGGTGTCACAACATACCCAGCAATGCTGAACACCCTCTTTTTTGGAACACTGGTTGGTGGACAGGACAGGTGTACCCAGGCAACGGTAGGCAGATCCTGCCACATCCTGCCAAGGGGTCACAGTCTAGTGGCTCCACATCCTCGACCACCAAAGCCTCGGCGCTGCCTACCTGAAGCTGGGATCTGGTCGGTCTGCACCCCAGCATTGAAGCCATGTACTTGGCCCACATTGGCAGTGGCTAGCATGGAGGAGACTGGCTGGTCCTGGTGCTGGTGCCGCTGCCAGTACTGGTGCTAGGAATGCTAGCATGGGAAAGTGGATCCCTGTAATAGTAAGAGCTTTGCTAAGAGCAAGAGTTTTGCATGCTGATTCCATAGTAGGCCAGTATAGTGGCACGTAGCCTCCTGTTTTGTGAGCGTGACTGAACCGTGAACCTAGATAGTAGAATGTTGTAAGACAGGGGAATGTGGTAAACACCAGGTGTGTTGGATCACAACTCATCCCTAAATCCTTAGCTTGAGATAATGTTGTTTACTTCAGACTATATAAGCTGTACATTCTTAAGTTACTATGGGTTCCTCAACTCTGGCAAGAGTTCTGACTTGCACAAACCACCGGCACAGGCTATCGCATCCCCAGGATAGGAACACTCCGGGGCCAAGGGAACCATGTGGGGTAGTGGCTGCTGCCTACGACTAATGTGATGTGACTGTCCTCTCTGCTCTGTTCTATCACCTGCTTCTGTGACTCCCTTTACACATGATCTCCCTTGCCGTGTGGGACTCATCTAGCACCTCAGCTTGAAGGAGACCACCGACGGCCTGACTGATCACACCGGTGCCCTGTGAGGGAGAGATAGGTGTGATCACCACCCCGGCTGCTCTAGGTGTCGGAGGTGAAGTGCAAGGCTACCTTTGGCCCTGTCTTGCGCAGCTCCTCCCTCAAGTACTCCCTGCATGCCTCATACAGGGAGGGCACCACTGTCTTGAAAAAGGCAGTGCATATGGGCACTTAGTAAGATGGGGTCATGAGCACCATGAGCTGCCTGAACCCTGGCCACTCAACTAAGGAGACGGGCTGGCTATCCAGAGCAAGCATCTCCCCGATGGTCTGGGTGATCTTGCTCACTCTTGCAATGCACCCCTCTCCATCTACAGCTTTCCCCCACCACTCCAGGGTGGTCTGCCTCTGCTTTGGGGGGATGGGAGGCTTTGAAGTGAGTAGGGGACTTCCCTTTGGGCATGCTCACACTGGTTCAAGGCTGACGAGAAAGGAGGGCAAGGGGGTGCTGCCTCCTGAGATGCAGCAGCAGTGCCATGGTGGTGAAGTCTTTCACTTACTTGCCCCAGCTGATCTGCCTTCAGCAGATAACAAGCCTGGGATCAACTGCCACCTCAAAATAATCCCACACTACACTACTCCCGTGCTTCTGGGTTGAGGGTGGGGCTCCTGCCTTATCTCCCTTCTCAGGAGGCTGAGGCACAACAGCAGGAGGAGCTGACTCAGCTGACCCACTTTCCTGAGCCTCCACAACCTCAACCTCCTCCAAGGTGCTTTTTGGAGAAGGAGACCTGGGCCTAGGCCAACTTTGAGGGGTGTAAAGCACAAACTCAGATTCCCTCTCAGTCCCCAGAGTTTCTTTTGCTAGGGTGCTCAGCCCCCCTGGTTCCAGCTCTAGTTTCTCTTTTGGCAGTGGGAGGCTCACACTGGGAGGTAAATTAGGGTGTAGGAGATGGTCATTTTGCTGCTAGTGCCTATTTCTGGATTTAGGGGAGGTGGTGCAGGTGCAAGGACATTACATACTGCTCCTACCTCCTTTCTTTTACTGGCAGCAGAACCCTCATGGCTGCTAGGGAAGAGGATGCATCTATGCTTGGAGGGTGGGGTGGGGGGGACTTGCATGTCTAGCTGTCCCTCTACCTCCTCTAGCTCCTCTCCCTCCCCTGCCAGAAGACCTGGCACCTGCCTTTCCAGCACACTTCACATTAATTTTTCCTGTGCTGGAAAATGTGTTTGCATGTCTGACTTCTTCTGTGTTGTGTTTTCTTTACTCTGTGTTGTATGTAGTGGACTCTGGTATGATTATTATTAACTATATATATTCTGGTGTCTTCTGTGATGTGAATCTGAATGTGTGACTTGACTTCTTCTTGTGTTGTGTTTGGTTACCATTCTGTGTTGTACATCTAAAATAATATATCTCCTTCTTCTTCTTCTAGGACTCTGACTTCTGTGTTGTGTGTTAATCTCAATCTGAATCTCTATCTGATTCTTTTTGTGTTGTCTTTAGTCTGTCTGTAAACTAACTATAACTAATAACATTAATAACTATATATAGTTATATATAACTATATATCGTCTATGAATATCTGTCTTCTTCTATGATGTACATGTGTGATGGAGCACACTGCCAGGGAAAACACTGAGCTTTCTTTTTAAAAATTTTTGGAAAAAAAACTAAGAACAAATATAAATTGAAAGAAATAAATTGGATAATGATAAGTGAACTAGAGGGATTCTAGATAGTAAACTAAGCTGTATTCTATCCAATCCTTTTTAAGAACAAAATGAGCAGGTGACTAGGAAGCCAAGAACCTTTCAGGCACTGTTGCTCACTCAGGCAGAAGCAGCTCACAAAAGGCACAGAAATCCTGCAGACAGAGGATTTTATGTTGTTTCTATGTCCTTCCCCTGACACTGTGATTGGAAGGGGACTCAGGGAGAGATCACACTCACTGGCCAGCTAGAGATGTCAGTCCTTCTCCCCCTGCTCTCCCTCCCTCCTCTCAGTTTCTGTTTCCCCTAAAAGACCACCTTCAAGTCTGAATCTTTGCTGAATTGATTCAGAAAGCTTCTAGCGATTTGATTCGGATTCAGAGATTCGGCCTCCTAATTGGGCCAGATATTCTCCAAATTGAATCATGAACCAAAGCTTCACACAGCCCTACTAATCAGAGATGTACAGTCCCACATCCAAGACAGGAAAACAAACACAGTTATAGCAAACCTAGATTTAGAAAAAGCATATGGCAGGGTGGATCATGATTACACATTCAAGGTATAGAGAAGTGGAGAGTCAAGTCCAAAATTAATGGGGATCTAAGTGGAGCATTTAAAATGAATACAAGAGTGAGACAAGGGTGCCTTTCTGTTACCCTGGACTTGGGATTTTTCATTTATGCAAAATATGTAAATGCAATGTGCAAGGCATAACAAAGGGAGAGGGGTAAGCAGAGCATATTGCCCGACTTCCTGCTTCTGCAGTTTTGAGGAAATGAGTACATAGGACTTCTGAAAAGTCCATGGGCATGGCAACTACCAATTCATTACATCAGGATGGAAGGATTCATGCAGATGTATAAAATAGGGAAAGTAGGGCTGGAGGTCCTGAAGGATCATGAGAAATTGATGAAAGTGGTAAGAGAGAGACAGGATGGCACTGGTGGGAAACTTCACAGAAGGACAAGTGAGGTGGTGTGGGAAGCAGTGGGGAGTAAACATCTAAAAAGGGGAACATGCTGACCTAGCATGGACAGTTATAAAGAATATCTTGCTGACAAGAGAAGCAGAACACGGGGCTTGATGAGCTCATCAAGGTGCCCAAAGTAGAGGTGCAGGGAAGAAGAAATGGTGGAATGTGTGTTTTGGGAGTGTACATATGTAAAGGGAGTATGGGAAAATGAGTGTTATTTCTGAGTATCACCAGAATAAACCTGTTGTTGGCACAGGAAATGATACTATATGGACTCATATCAAAGGGACCAGAAGAACCACTATTAAGGACTTTATTAGCATTTGTTAAAACTAGCTTATGGAAAGTAAGAAACCTCTGGATGGTTAAGGGGTTGGCTTTCACTGAAATAATTAATCTGTTTTATAGCAGTTTTCTATTCCTGAGCACATTCTGGTTTTGGCAACAGCTTAGTGATAGTGTATTTAATGAGGTTTCTTTGTATACAAATGTGAGAGAAGTAGCTTTTCCCCCCGTGCTGATTGGGGGGGAAAAAATCATCTCATGTTCGAGTAAATATGGTAATTCTTATAATAACTACAGTTACAATGGTATACATTAAATCAGAAACAGGCCTGCTGTTTCTTCAGGGATTTCACAAAAATGTGAGATGATGCCTTTCTTGAAGAAAGACATTTTACTGTAAGTTTTGTATCTAATTGCCTATTTAGGCAGTTAGTTTGTGCATGGACTATGAGTAACTCCACATATCCAAATACTCGTGCACCACTAAACATTAGTGCTAGGTCTTACCACTTCCAAGACCACCATCCTGATCATTAGACCCCAAGGGAGTAGAATCAAGACCCATGTTAGACACTTCTTACTTATTAAAAGAAATAGCCACTTTTCTTCTCCTTGTAATGTTACATTCTCTCTAAATAAATATAAGTTCCTTTCTGCCATAGGGTTTACATTAAACTGGGCTGTATCACTCATGGTTTGTTGCACTGTCTCAATCAGATTTGCTAATATGCGTTGAGGAGGCAAACCTATCTCTTTTATCTCTCTGCTTCCCATGCTTATCTCCTCTGCTTGTTTGCCCAAATTTGCATCTCAGCAGCTACTTCATTGCAATTTTCACTTTAATGAAACAGGATGCTGTTAATAGAAGAGTGAAAATTAATTGTGTCTTGTCTTTTTTCTCCTAGAAAACTGACAACTTACACAAAATGAATGTCACTTTCAAGAGTTTCTTAAACAAAACTAAGTATGACAGGCACATCTCTTATAGGAAACCCAATTTATCAGTGTAGCTCTTCACATTTCTATTGCTTATATTGTCAAGGGAAACTTGACACCTCCCACTTCATTTCTTGTTATGCTGATTCATTGCTTTTATTTTTGGAACTCGTAATTTAGAGAATGACACTTCTGTGGACAAGAGTAAAATGCATTCCTCTCTGACGTCCTTTGCTTGGCTTTCTACAATGAGATGAATATTGTATGTATTATATATAAAAATCTATACCACATTTCTTATCTATTCCTCATTTTGGGAGGAAGGTTCCATACTTTGGATATTAATTTCTCTGCATCTTATAGTGAATCAATGCTGTCCCATTTCTTACTGTGGTTATTTATGGCTTGGTATAGAATGGAGTCTTGAAACTGAAAGCAGTAAATTTCTTATTCTACTTAAAACATTGATTTCCACATTGTTTGGAATTTCTTCTTTTGTGAATTATTTATTGCAGTTTATTTCCTTAAAAACTTAATTCTGAATTTTAAAAAAATAGTTTTGTTTTTCCAAAGCAATGGAAATAAAGCATAGTTTTCTTTCCATAAGAATGTTTTTCAAATATTCTTTATAAATGCATTACCTAAACTAATAATTTATATTAAATGCAGGGTATAGTAGGTGTCTATTTCTGATATTTGTGCACATTGAAATACTGTTCTTAGTGAAACTTACTAATTTTATCACTGAAACGTACATTAAGACTGAACTAGTGCCATAGAATTGCATTAAATAAATGCAACATAGAAACGTGATACAAAACAAGGCAATACAAAGCAAAAGACCAAATCAAAACCCACAATCATGTGAGCAGTATGACATAAGGATGGTAAGCACAATGTAGAAATTGTTACTTTTCCAAGAACACTTTCTTTTTGGACTCTCTGATAGGGCTGTGTGAAGCTGCGGTCAGTGATTCAGTTCAGAGGAGATTTAGCCTGATTCGCTGGCCAAATCTCCGAATCCAAATAGAATCAGGAGACCCATTAAAAGGCCTGAATAGAATCTGAAGCCTCCAAGTCAATTCAAAAAAGATTTGGAGATTTGGATCAGCTGGGGAGAGGCAGATACAGCCAGGCAGTTGCAGGTTGTCCTGCAGCTCCTCAGGCTGTGCCTGCCTCTCCCCAGGTGGGTGGAGCTGCAGGAGAAGGCCCCATGGCTGCCCTGCCTGGCTCCATCTCTTGCCTGGCTCCAGCTTCCTGGCACTTAAAAAAAAAAAAAAAAAAAAAAAAAATGCTACGCACTCAC
>NW_017728886.1:37106260-37149525 GCF_001723895.1 Crocodylus porosus
TCCCACAAGGCTCTGCCGTGAGCCCTCAGAGGCCCTGATCCCCTCTGCCATAGCTGGTGAGTGCAGAGCCTTTTTTTTTTTAAGTGCTAGGAGGTCAGGGCCAGGGGGGGCAGCCATGGAGGCTTTTCCTGCAGCTCCCCCCACCTGGGGAGAGACAGGCACAGCTGAAGGAGCCACAGGAGAATGTGCAGTCACCTGACTGTGCCTGCCTCCCCCTGGCCAATCCAAATCTCTGAATCAGTGCCAAATCTTCAATTCTGTTTTGGCCGAATCGAACAGGGACAGTGATTCAAATCACCTAATTGAATCACTGTCCTTTGAAGTGGTCATATGTCATGGGGAGAAACAAGGGGAAAACCCCGAGGAGCCAGGGGAGAACCCTGGGAGCAGGAACTGGTCGGGGAAGGGAAAAAAAAAGAAGAAAACAGAAAAACTCTTTATCTACAGCCGGAACTGCAGCGAAGTGGGAAATGGTAGCGGGACCCGAGCGGCTCGTTAGCCGCATCTTTCTACAACTGCAGCCAGCTGATAACATCAGCTGCAGGAGCCAGCCAGTGGAGATAAAAGGAGCCATAGGCAAGGAAGAAAGGGGGAGACCAGCAGAAGCACCAGAAGGGGAATCTCTCCTGGAGTCCCCACAAAGGGGAGGAGCCTGGGGGTTTGCCTCCTACAGCACAGGAGGAGAGAGTGAGACCCTCTATGAGGAAAATGCCACTAGCAGTGACGCAGGGGGAGAGAGTGCTGAGCGGAGACCTGGAGACAGAAAACAGCAGGAGAGGTTTGAGACCCGGAGTTTCCCGCATAGGGTCAGAAGAGTCAGCAAAATCCAGGATGACAGATCAGGTGGGACCATAGAGGGCTCGGACAGGCTCAAGAAGGTACTCCAGGTGGAGGCTGAAGGGCACAGTCAGCGGGAAGGGCGATGAAAGACAGGCACTAGCCACATAGAGCCGCCCCACCAGGAGACATGGGGGAGACGCACCGAGGGGGATCACCAGGGGTACAGTGAATCCTCAGGCTCGATAAAGAGTGAAGGGGAGGACATGGAAGCCAACAGGCTGACCCAGACGTAGTCTAGGAGTATCAAGGGACTTAGGGGCCAGAGCCGGTTGGAGTAGGGCAGTCCGTAGGAGCAGGCAAAAAGGGGCAAAGGCCATCCCTTAGTATCTTGTATTTCTTCATCGTTGATATCCTTTTTGTGGGTTTTTTTTTTTCCATTGCCCACTTTTGGAGGGGTGGCTAGGTGAGGAGCCCAGGTACGGGTGGCTAGGTGAGGAGCCCAGGTAGTTTTCAGCCATGGGCAGGGCAAGTTGGCTGTGAGGTAAAAGGGGGCATAGTGGGCCTTTGGCCTGAATATCCTATAGCCTACTAGGAAAAGGGTATGAAACCTCAACTATCAGAGGGGCTTGGCCGAAGATCATCAGGATTCAACAAGGTGGGGTGTAAGGGCGAGGTAGAGAGGAGGTGGAGCCTCGCAGAAGATCACCGTCCAGTGGTCCTATGCACGAGAGACGCCGATAGTCAAACCCCACCACTGGGATAAGATTGAAGTCATGGCAGGAGAGATTGGGGAGAGACTATCCGAGTCAAAGACACCGACTCGGCGGGACCACAGGGATGGACAGGCGGACAACCTCAAACATCCAGGGATGCATAGTGCGTGACCAGATCTTCAAAGCCAGGTGGGTACACTGTATCTGAATCCCAACTGAATCCCTATTCACACAGGCCTACTCTCTAATAAGCACTGTCACTTCAGTGTTATTCTTTTAAAGGAACACTTTCCTGGCATTCTTCTCTGAGGGTTGGCCCTCCTTATCTGCTAAGAGATTTCAGCCGTAGTCAGAAAGTGGCCATTTTATATGCATTTCCTGTCCCTCTTCAATCTAGTAGATCTCCTGATTCCTGTTACATTTTTCTTTAGCTTTTCCATTTTAATAATGAGGAAATAGCATATTTTCTATATCAAGCTTTTCAACATCTCTGTCATTAGGACTTCTGTCACTACCTTAAATGAATGCCAGTTCTCATAAATCTTATACCTGAAAAACATGTCCAACCTTTGAAAGAGGCAGTGTTGTCCCCAAATAAAAGACATGAGTATTTTTCTTAGTGGATTTCTTTAGCTTTCTAATATTGTTCTGATCTTTCTTTTTCTAGTCTAAACACATTTCAGTGCTAGAGCCCTGAATATAAATAACTAGCTTGTACATAGCCACCTGACAAGATCCTTGTACTGGGCCATACTGTGGAATTCTAAATCATGCCAAAGAGATTGTGAGAGTTAGGATTAAGCAGAAACATCAGGATTCAAACTTGGGGCCTGAAACTGCATTGTAATTTGTGTGGTAGTCCATCCAGACAGATTACAGTGCAGATGAAGGATCATGGCCAAAGTCTCTGAAGTGCTTAGGGTAGCTCAGGATAAAAGGCTACATTAAATAAATGCAAGAAATTATTTTATAGGGGCTGTCTTAAGCTTCTTTCACAATGCAGGTGTATAGGGTGGAGCCTGTCCTCTCACCAGAATTTCATTTAGGTCAAGATCATAAAAATATTGCAGAAAGTCAAATTTACTTTTTGGCCACCAGATCCACTTAACCTGGACTCAATTATTGTTTCAACAATAAGAAAAAATTTCAGAGGTGAAAACTGGTGTTTGCTTGAAGAGAAACTTGGGGAATATCCTAAAAGAAAGTATTTCAAAATTGCATTAAAATTAAATTTTCTATTTCAAGAAACTGTCAAAACAAAAATTAATCACTGATTTTGCTTAGTCCACTGCATGAAATGGAAGGTAAGCAAGCAATATACCTAGTACCAGGAAGTTAGAAAATGTTCTTTAAAGTTGCTTTCTTTAAACCTCCCCAAAGTAATTGGCTAAAATTCCACTGAAGTAGATAATGCATCAATAGCAGCAGCAGTGCTCCCTCAAGGTACTTATGCAAAACAAACAAGAGGTTTACTTAATGTAGGCATAACTATTTCCCCTATTAGTTTTGATCAATTGCTTTGTGGTCACGTTCATTAGACAGTCTAATTTGAACCACAATTAGATTTTATCCCTTTAAAAGACAAAGCAGAATCCCAAGCCATTAATTAAAGGGTCTGACTAAAGTCGGTTACAAGATGGATGTTACATCCCCTTTACTGATGACTCAACTCAGCAGAACAGAGCACTTTAGTTTTGAGTAGCAAATACTCCAGCTCTAACTGAATGGAAACTTCTGCTGTACTTTGAAGCAGTTGGAAAAAAGAAAATAATTTCATGTGTGCTTTCTTAAGACATGAAATCCTAATGAGAAACAGGTGAATGAAGGTAAATTATAAGCATTATCAAAATGCTGGCGATAGAAATGGCCAGTTATTAAATCCTTGCTCTATTTATTTGCAGCATTATTTTTCTCAGATGCTGCAAATCATTTAAGGTTTGCTTTTCCCTCCTAATATATGTCAAGCTCACTATTCATTCCTAGTGGCAAACTCTAGCCCCTATACCTGAGAACTTGGAAAGCTAATATAGCCACAGCATAAATGGAAAACTATAAGTCCATTATATATTCTGAGAATAAACATTTGCACAAGAAAACTGGCTCAGCTTCACAAAATTAGCTCTAATGTTTACTATATAATAAACTATTACCTTCACTCCACCCGTGTTCCCAATCTTATAGCATATACAGACATTTGCTTTCTCAGCAGAAATTCTCCTGGGAGTAATTTAACTCTGATTGTTCCAAGGTTATTTTTCTCCTGGAGTGGCCATTTTTACTCTTGGAGAAAAAACCTAAACATCCATGAGCGACTGGTGCCTCCCGAGTCTGGGAGGGCACCAGATTGCTGATGGGGGATGGGGGGTGTCCCCTACCACCGATCGCTGACTGGGGGTGGGGGGGGTTCCCCCAGCAGCTGATCACTGAGCCAGCGGCAAAACCAGAAGTGCACTTCCGCCGACGCTTCCAGTTTCACATCTGGCACTTCCAGGGGGTACAAGACCAATCTCAGGGGGTGCACATGCACATGTGTGCACCCCTATGTGCCACCAATGTAAACATCTGTACTCCTGTGCTTGCTCCTGGGTGGGAAGCAGTTCCCCCAGGAGAAACTGAAGGTCACTGGGCTTGGTCAGACATTCAGATTTTTCCAGGGAGAGTCCCTGCTCTCTCAGGAGAAGCTGTGAATGTATTCAAGTTTGTAATTTTTCTTCTGGAGTAAAACTGGCCACTTTGGGAGATAAATTACTTGGAAACAACATGAGTGAAGTGGATCCCCAGAGAATCTCTCTCAAGAGACAAAACTTCTGTACAGATACCCAGCATGCTTTGCCGCCTCTCCCTCCCCCTTCCACAGTCCCAGCTCACCCCCATGAGTGTTAGGCTGGAAAAGTCCAGTGCTGAAATACTTAGGGCGCATGTTCTGCTCCTGGCTTGTTCTCTGCTTGAATCACACTGGAGCACTTGGGGAGAGGGAAACATACAAGCATACTCCATGCCCAACTGCAGCTGGCCTGGAACACAGGGAAGGGGAAGGTTGAAGGACTGATTCTGTGCACAGCAGAGACCTTGGCCCTACCTTCACTGACTCTGGCAACCCCATCTACATTCACGTAAAAAAACTGAAAAAAGCTATTTTGGCGGTGTGCTCTAGGGACCTCTGGCACCCCAGCATCTGCACTGAAGGTTCTTTGCTTCTTTGTCTGAACTTCTTTACAGGTCAGTTTTTTTCTTCAGGAAAACAAACCTGGGAGAGTTGTCCTAGATTTGAATGTTTGTACATAGCCTATATGAGGCCTGTGTGTACTCCCATGGCTCTTTACTACAGTTTTGCATAGCATCCAATACCATTGGCTGTCAACTGGGATATCCACCTAGTCAGTTATTAGTGAAGACCAATCCTGTGAATGTATTTACTTTCTACTCAAATTTCTCACTTCTAGCAAGGAGAAGTTTTTCTGAATAAGAACCAAGAAATGTCTTAAAACCTAGTGTGTGTAGTATAGATGTTACAGCTAAATTAACAAAATGAACATCTCAAACATGATTAGCAATGCAGCTGAAATCACTTGAATGTAGTGTTTTAAACAGATGACCAGCAAGGGGGATCATGCTCAGGGGCAATCAGCGTGGGTTCAGCAAAGGCAGGTCCTGCCTGACCAACCTGATTGCCTTTTATGACCAAGTAACTAAATCCTTGGATGATGGTGTCACTGTGGACGTAGTCTTTCTAGACTTTAAGAAGGCCTTTGACACTGTCTCTCACCGCATCATCATCAATAAATTAAGTGACTGTGCCATTGATACCTACACAGTTGGATGGGTAAAAAATTGGCTGATGGGGCACACCCAGAGAGTAGTGGTGGACAGGTTGTACTCAACCTGGTGAGATGTGAGCAGTGGGGAACCCCAGGGCTCGGTCCTTGGGCCTGCACTGTTTAACATATTCATCAGTGACTTGGATGAGGGGGTCGAAAACACACAGTCTAAGTTTGCTGATGACACTAAGATGTGGGGTGAGGTGGACACTTGAAGGGAGATTTAGACAGACTACAAAAGTGGGCAGATGAGAATAAGATGGGGTTCAACGTAGAAAAATGCAGGGTGCTGTACCTGGGGAGAAGGAATCCACAGCATACATACAGGCTGGGGAGTTCCTCTCTTGAAAGCAGAGGCAGAATGGGACTTGGAATCATTATTGACTCCAAGATGAACATGAGCTGCCAATGCCAGACCTCAGCCAGCAAGGCCAGCCGTACCTTGTCATGCATCCAAAGGTGCATCTCAAGCCGGTCCAGAGAGGTGATACTCCCCCGCTATGCAACATTGGTCAGGCCACAATTGGAGCATTGCATCCAGTACTGAGCGCCGCACCATAAAAAGGATGTGGCCAGCCTGGAGAGGGTTAGAGGAGGGCCACCCGCTTGGTGAGAGGGCAGCAGGACAGGCCCTATGAGGAGAGACTGAGGGACCTGATCCTGTTCAGCCTCAGCAAGAGGAGGCTGAGGGGGGGACCTGGTGGCTGCCTACAAACTCATCAGGGGAGATCAACAGCAAATAGGTAGAGCCCTTTTCTCCCCAGCACCACCTGGGGTGACAAGGAACAATGGTAATAAGCTAATGGAGAATAGGTTTATGTTAGATATCAGAAGGCAATATTTTACAGTTAGGGTGGCCAAAATCTGGAACCAGCTTCTCAGGGAAGTGGTCCTTACCCCTACCTTGGGCAAATTCAAGAGGAGGTTGGATGGTCACCTGTCTAGGGTCTTATGAACCCAGCATTCATTCCTGCCTGTGGCAGGGGGTCAGGCTAGATGATCTGTTCAGGTCCCTCCTGACCCTAGCTACTATAAAACTATGACACAGTAGGCAGCATGCTACTGTGAATAGGATTGAGTTCCATTCCCTGTTCTACCACAGACTTCCCATGTGACCTTGAATTAATCTTCAGTTTAGGTGCCTAACTGCCATTGAAATCAATGAGCTAGGTGGTAAATGACCATCTGTGCCTCCATCTCTCTGCACCTTGGGTCTACCTCTGTAAAAAAATGGAGGTGGTATGAGGATAAATACATACAAAATTGAGAGAAGTTCAGATATTACGGTGATGGGAGCTTTATACATACCTTAGATAGAAAGATAAATATTACATTTTGCTCTGATAAATGAGGATTTGAAAGGTGGAGGGATATAAAGTAAAAGGTGAGTGTTTATAATTGCGGAATCCATATGCTCAGGGTTGCTTAATATGGGGCTTATAGAGGCTTTCATCTGGTGTCTGTTTGGGCACCTTTTCTTTTCCATCAATTTAAAATAATGAGCCTGCTCTAAGAAACTTGCACATACAAAGGGCTGCTTGTTGCCAGTAGGGGAACATATATTGCAGTGCTTGGCAATAAGTTCCAGCAGCTATACCAATTTTCTCAGTATGAAGTCCAAGATGCTTACTCAGCTGCAAGAGAGCCAAAGTGCACAGAAGAACTATTCTTAATTAGTTCATTGTTCATTATGAATAGGAAACCCACAGCAAATAAAAATCTAAGTTGTAGATGTGGACAATAACCTATTTCTTTTCATTTAGATCAGGGTGTCAAAGTTATTGACCACAGAGCCCTATCATCCATACCACAGTGATACCCATGGGTCTCAGACTGGAACTTCATGCTACACGTCGGTGCCCTGGACCAGCCTGCATGCTACATGTAATGCGCACCAGCCTTGGACTAGCCTGTACACTGCACAGGGCCAACAAGGCAGTCTGGGGTACGCACTGTATGTTTTATATGGGACTGCTCCGGGCTGTACACTGCACTCAGTAAATGGGCCAGTCTGGGACGTGCTGCACAGAGAGCCAGTTCAGAGTGTGTGCTGCACATGGGGCTTCTCCAGCATGCAGGCTGCACATGGCACCCTCACTGGACTAGCCCAGTATGCTGGATCCAGCTTGTGGGACCAGTTTGTGGGCCTAATCTAGCCCATGGACCAGCCCTGTACCACTTGTTCAGCCTGAGGAACCTGGTGAGTTTCAGACCCCTAAATTAGATCATAAGAAAGAACACATGCAGCATGAACAATTGTAGCTACCTCACATCTTTCTAATGGAGTACTCAGAATTATATCTAGGGTTTCATCTTATGAAGAGCCTGAATGAAAGTTGAGAGTTTTCTGTACCTGGAAGGATTGTGCTCTTGGCTTGAATCCATGTTAAAGGTTTGGAAAGTCCATGAGTCTCAGGTGCACATCCTGTAGGAAATACAGTAATTGTGGAAAATAATACTTCACCAAAGACCCCAGCTGTCCCATAACTGAACAGCACAAAGCAATCAGGTGGAAGGATGGGCAAAAAGAATTGTTGGATAACAGAGGGATAGAAGTCTTGGTGCAGAGGTTGGGCCACTACCAGAGAGGAGGGCATTGGAGAAGGTTTCATCCAAGGATATCACAGCATTTTACCCAAAAAAAATCCTCAAAACTCTTCTCCAGATACTCAACAAAATGTTCTGCTGAAAAAAATAGGCCAAAATGTCATATTAACAGTTACAATTCCATTTTCTTTTAAGGGCTTTATCAATGAAATTTAAAAGGAGAGCTTATTTCCAGATTTATATGCAGTATGCAATTTAAGATGAGAGTAGATGTTAAGAATTTCATAGACATTAGGGGCTGGAAGGGGCCTCATGAGATCATTGGGTCCAGGCCTCCCACCATAGGCAGGAAGTCAGCTGGGATCAAATGACCCCAGCAAGAAATATATCCACCTGTTTTTTGAAAGAGTCCAGAGTAGTTGCTTGCACCACCTCTGGGCGGAGTCTGTTCCAGACCCTTCCTGGAGTTTATGACCATTAGACCTTGTTATCCTTTGGGAAGCTCTGGTGAACAGCTGTTCTCCCAGGTCCTGATGTACCCCTCTTGTACCCTAATTGTAGGCTGCTACCAAGTCCCCCCTGAGCCTTCTTTTCTTCAGATTGAAGAGTCCCAAGTCCCTCAACCTCTCCTCATACAGCCTTCCTTCCAGGCCTTGGATCATATAAGTGGCTCTCCTCTGGTCTCTCTCAAGCTTCTCCACATCCTTCCTGAACTGGGGGGGCCCAATACTGGATGCAGTACTCCAGCTGCAGCCTCACCAGGGCCGATTAAAGCAGGAGGATGAGTTCCCTGGTTTTGCTTGAGATGCATCAGTGAATGCATGCCAGAGTTTGGTTTGCTTTGGTAGCCATAGCATCACATTGGTGGCTTATATTCATCTTGTTGTCAGTCAAGACCCCTAAGTCCTTTTCGGTCATGGTGCTAATGAGCGTAGCACTGCCGAGCCTGTAAGCATGCTGAGGCTTCTTCCTACTGAGGTGCAGCACCTTACACTTCTCTACTTTGAAGGCCATCAGGTTCTGGTCGGCCCACCCTGAGAGTGGGTCCAAATTGGCCTGTATCCCTAGCCTGTCCTGTGGTGTGACCACCCTCCCCCGTAATTTGCTATCGTCAGCTAACTTGGCCAGATTTTCAAGAAGAAGAAATCAAGGATTCAGGATTTGAGGGAAAGCAGTGGATGTGATCTCTCAACTTAGTGAAGCTTTTGGAACAATCTTCCATGATATTCTCATGAATGAATTAAGGAGATATGAAACAGCTATAATTGATTAAACTAGTACATGAGGCTGGGAGGGCATAGATTCATGAATGTTAGGATTGGAAGGGACCTCAAAAGGTCATCTACTCTGACTCCTTGCCCTGGTGAAGTATCATTTCCTTCGACCTGTTCATCATGCATCTGCTAATGCATGATAAAGTGTAGTTAGCCTTGTTAATTACTTTGTCGCATTGACGATTCATGTTCATCTTGGAGTCAAGTATGACACCAAGTTCCCTGTCCCCTGCTGTGCTGCTGAGGCCATCCCCCAACCTGTCAGTGTGTTGGTGGGTCTCTTTGCCCAGGTGCAGCACTTTGCCACTTGTCTTTGTTGAACTGCATCCTATTTGATTCTGCCCATTTTTCCAACCTGTCCAGATACACCTGGATCCATTCTCTACCTTCTCGTGTTAACTTTGCCCCATAATTTGGTATCATCTGTGAACTTGGACAGGGTGCTCTCCATGCCCTCATCCAAGTCACTGATGAAGACATTGAATAGCACTGGTCCAAGGACAGAGTCTTGCGGGACTCCACTGTCCACATCTTTCCGGGTTAATATTGACCCATCCACCACCACGCTCTGGGTGCAACCCCTAAACCAATTGCCACCCACCTGACTGTATAATCGTCTACATCACAGCCTGTCAGTTTATTTACAAGAACAGAATGTGATACTGTATTGAAGGCCTTCTTAAAGTCGTGACCTGGTCATGAAAAGAAACAAGGTTAGTCAGGCAGGATCTACCTGTAATGAATCTGTGCTGATCTCTTTTCAGCATTATTTCCCCTGCTGGACTCTCACAAATGTGATCCTTAATAATTTTTTCCAGAATTTTTCTGAGGATAGAGGTGAGACTAACTGGCCTATAGTTTCCCCAGTTACTCCCTCCTCTCCTTCTGAAAATAGGGACTACATTAGTCTTTTTCCAGTCCTCTGGGACTTGACCAGAGCACCATGAGTGCTCAAACAGCCATGCCAGTGGCTCTGCTATGACACTGGCCAATTCGTTCAGCACCCTTGGATAAAGTTTATCTAGGCCTGCTGATTTGAACACATCCAGCCACTCCAAATTGCCCTTCACTATATCTGTGATAACAGTTGGTGGGCTGGTGTTCCTCCTGTGTCTATCCTCCTGTGGCTGCGTTGTCAGTGAGGAGGGGGCAGCAACTGCCCGCAAAATCCAGTGGCAACTTTGGTGGCAGCCAATCTCAGGGGGGCATATACTTCTCTGTGCCCCCCCACACATATCACCTATGAACTACTATGAGGTAAGTACATAACTGTTTGAATAATCCTGCTCAAATACTTGTTCCCAATATCTCAATGTTGAATTGCAAGGAGGTATTAAATGAGGTCACCCAGAGGTCTGTTCTTTATCTGGTAGTGTTCAGGGTCTTCATCTGTGGCCCATGGAGTCGCCATTCAGCCTTGGATGCTTTCCAAGGGGCCAGAAGTTTAGAAGCTGGACAAGTAGTGGCAGTGTTAACTGCTGTGGCTACCATTTGGAGTGCAAACTTCATGGGGCAGTCTCATCTGGCCCATAGGGCTGGAAATTTGGCAGTGGGAGAAGCCTTGGCAATTAACAATTCTACCACCAAATTTCTGGCCTCAGAAGCAGTCCCATGGGCCAAAAGACATAGCTTTGTGTCTGGCCTGCAGCTGACCTCACATGATTCATTCAGCTTGTAGGGCCTATGAGTCTGACACCCCAACTTGGAGAATGGAACTGAGTGTACACTTGATAAATTTGCAGAGGACACCAAAGCAAATTGGGTAGCAGACACTTTGGAAGATAGGATTAAGATTCAAAATAACCTTGATCAAATGGAAAAATGGTCCCAAGTAAATTGGATGAAATTAGGTGTGACAAATACAAAGGTGTACTGCACTTAGGACTGAACAAATCACGTACTTAAATACAAAATGGGAAATGACTAACTAGGCAGCAGTACTTCAGGAAGAGACCTGCTGGTCATTGTGGACTACAAACTGAATATTAATCAGGAGTATAATATTGTTCCTAAAAAAGGCTACTATTATACTCAGATGTAATAATAGGAATGTTATATGCAAGTCACTGGAAGTAATTCTTCCAATCTTTTCAGTACTAGTGAGGCCTCAACTGCAGTACTGAGCATTTCATTTCAATGAAGACATGTACAAATTAGAAGTAGTTCAGATGACAGTAACAAAAAAGTTTAGAGATCTAGCAAACTCAACACATAAGGAGAGATGGGAAGAAGTGAAATTATTTAGGGAGGAGAAGAGAAGATGGAGAGGTATTTGGTAACAGTTCAGATAAAGAGGATTCTGAACAAACATTTCTGTGTGTACAAGAGCTGGACCAAGAAGGAACAATTTTAAGTTGAAACAAGGGATATGTAGGTTTCACACTAAAAATAACTTCCTGTATAAGTGGTTAAGTTTGTGGACTCTGTCATTGGAACTTCTTAAGTACAGAAGGTGCAGACATTTTTCCTGGGTGGTTTATTAAGGGATGTTTCTGCCTTGAGCAGTGACATGACCTACCTAGGTGACCTCCTGAGCTGCTGTCCAGCCCTCAGCTTTTTTTTTCTTTGATTCTAGAAATCCCTAAAATGACCAGTTTCACTAGGCTTTTGAAAGACAGCATGGAGCCAGGGGCTGCCAATAGCTGAGAAATTTGGCGTGGAAAAATTCAAAAGTATAAAAACATCTCAGTTTGATACTTTCTTGCTATTTTGACATTTAAGTTAATTTTAAAGAGGGTTTTGTTGTTGTTGTTTTTTGAAGGGTCAACATTTAAATGGTTATTTTCAAAACAGCCACAATGTTTAGACTGACCCAAGCCACTCTCTTCTAGATTTTTGGTTCATGAAATTTTCAGTGTTGACTTTTCATTTGGATTTTGGATGAAAAATATTTCCAAAATCTCATTTTTTTGCTGGACAGGAAAAACATTTATTTTCCTGGAAAATCATTTCCTGCCCAGCTTCACTTAGCAGTGATGCTCCCTCCACCACTGATTCTTACTGAGTAAGAACATTCAGTCAGTTCCTGTTACATGGTTGATGTACATTGCAGATTCCTCTGGACAGTGAGTCCTACACACTCTCTTGCTTTTTCTTTAAGTTATGCCTGGGGGTTTTAAACAAAATTTGTTTGTTTAAAACACAAAGTATATTTTTAAAATCAGGTGAGTAAAGCCTAGTTTAAAGTGTATTTAAGTCAATGGCTTCATGGGCTTTGTATCAAGCTATATAATTAATCTTTATTAACACACTCAGAGAATTGGTGTTTATATGGCTAGCTGTTACAACTGTGCACACACACTATTTGTGAACACAGATTAGGTCCCGAGTCTTGCAAACATTTATAGATATGAGTAACTTCATTGAGTTCTATGTTACCACTGGCATGTAAAGATGCTTGGATTTCTGTGGTATCTATGTATGTGCATACCTGAAAATGGAGGCATTTATATATTTCAAATGGCAACTTCACACCAAATAATTTTTTACTGCTCTAATAAGGAACATGGAGAGGCATCAGATTGGTAGCAGTTTAAATTCGTTTGGGATTTTTGATGTATTGCTGCCTACTTGCTGATTAGACAACCTTCCTCTTCCTAATTTATCACTGTAATATTAGATTTAGTACAAAGGGCCAGCCTGTAAAAGGAAAAAAAATTATAAATTATACTGACCAGCTCACCTTAATGTGAGAGTGTAAGCAACACCAAGGTGCTTCTATTTATCACCATTTGCTTTGATAGGACACCATTCATTTCATTTATCAGTAGATTCCCTTCAATTATTTCTTGTTGAAAAGAAGTACAATCAGCATTACTCAGTTAGAAATGTGTTTGCCCAAAAGCTTTTTGTAAAGCCCATTAAAGGAAAGCAGCTGCTGGATGTGTGTGTTAGATCTAGAATTTGTCTTTCATCTACCTGTTGGTTTATATTTTGTGGTTTGGAAGATGTTCTTGGGTTTTTTAATTATTCCAAAGTGGTGGAACAGACCTCTTACCTGTGCAATCAAAAAGAATGCAGACACATTAAAATGTGTCTTCCTATGTCTGAATATATTGACACTTTTACTGAAATACCTCCTAATTTGTCACACTTTTGCCCAGAACTGCTGGCCAGTTGTACTTCGGGCTTACCTTAGGGTG
The DNA here is from genome assembly GCF_001723895.1 of Crocodylus porosus. Lineage (NCBI taxonomy): Eukaryota > Metazoa > Chordata > Crocodylia > Crocodylidae > Crocodylus > Crocodylus porosus. The sequence goes on from NW_017728886.1 coordinate 37,119,535, forward strand.
AGTCGCGCACACCGGAAGTAGTTGTGGGGGTGCTAGGCCCGAGGAGGAGAGTTGGAGGCCAGGTGTGGCCAAGGCTGCCTGAGCCCTGTGGGGGTACAAGACCCTGAGGAGGAGAGTTGGGGGCCAGGCACAGCTGTGGCCACCTGAGCCCACCTGTGGAGGGAAGCCCTGAGACCCCAAGTAAAGGGGGTGTTATGAGCAGTGTGGAACCCCAGTGTGAGGGGGGCAGCATGTGGAGCCCTGTGAAGGGAGAGGGATCTCAGCCAGAGAAAGAGAGTTGAGTCCTGACCCCAGTAAGTCCTCCAATGTGGGGAGGCAGAGTTTGGGTCGAATATAACACCAGTAGTAGTACCACAACCTGCTGCCTGGGGGGGAGTCAGAGTCCCCTGTGAGACCCTGAGGTCCCAGTCATGGTGTGAGGTAACCCCAGCTCCCCACCTCCATGGAGGAGGACCCAGAGAGGGGGACCCTGGGATAAGAATATGGGTCATACATCAAGGCCTGCCAGAGCTTCCCCTGACTGGCCCAGGTGAGGGCCAGACCAGGAGGGTCAGAAGGGCAAGGAGGCCTACCGAGAGGGACTCCCAAGAGCCAGGGGCCTGTGGTCCCGACTGGCCTGGAGGTGGGCCGAGGCTAGTGTGAGCCGAAGGTCCCAGCGAGGGGACCACACCCAAAGGGGAACTGATGGCAGGGCGATATGTGGCTCAATATGATGGCGGCAGTGTCTGCCTGAGGAGGGGAACCCAGTTGGGGTTCTACAGCAGGATTCTGGGGCCCATCGTGGGGGGACTGGCACATTTGAAAGCATCATGATGTCATCAGTGAGGCTTGGGCTGTGGTGTAGGGAAGGAATGGAGCTTCAAATAGCACCCCCTAGCAGCAGGGCAGAAAATGGGCAGCCTCCCGCCTAATTACATCTATTAATTAATCAATTAAGACCAAGGTATGGCAGGCAAGAAGGCAGGCAGTTTGCCCAAGAACAGGTGGGCGAGCCACGTGGAGATGGGCCCTGGTAGGCCCCCCGTTACACACACCCTACTTTCCTTAGGGGCTTATTTTGTCAGCTGTGTCTTTCCCTGTACCCATGCCTCATGAATGTTTGCTTTTCATGATTTAATTTGTTCTTTTCTAGTTCTGGGCCCCCTTCCCCTGATTATGTCCCTTCTGGGCTTTGGCCCAAGCTTGGATGGCTCCTGGACCCAGATTCCCCTGAGGATCCCTTTCCTCTCTCACTCTAGTTCCCTCAGATTCTGAGTCCCTCCTCCATTTTCCTTTCTGGTACTGCCTCCAGCCATTGACATCCTACCGCAAGGTTCCACCAACCTCTCAGTGGCTGTATCGTTGTGTGGTATTCTCCATACAGAGTAGTTCCTTGGTCTGTTTTGGCCCATGTGGGCCAGCTGCATGCCATTTGCTCATCAAACCACCACTGCAAGCATAGCACCTCTGGGGTGGACAAATGTTGTTGTTCCTATACCACAGCTTTTCCCGGCTTGGTTTTACCAGATGGCCACATACCTCACTACTCCTGCTGTCTGGAACACTTGTCAGAACCTCTTCCAGCTGACCTCGAAATTTAGGTGCCTCACAAATACAGTATCTCCCCAGTTGCCAGTCGTCCAGCCTGGCTTCCTCTTGGACCAAACACCTGCATCTTCCCTCATGACTACTACAGGTGTTACCACCATTATTGTCACTGGTTCACGGTTGCTGGAGGGGCTGCCATCTGCTTTCCCTGATGCCAGCTCCTGCTCAGATCCACCAGCTCCCATAGCAACTCACAGGCCTTTCTCTTCACCTCTTGCTTTCCCTGTCTCTGAGACTCTTCCTTTCTTCCTCATGTCCAGCCTTCACAACTCCCTTCCAGCTATAGCCCACCTCATTGGGTCTGATTCCTCACTGGACTTCCTCTGTCAGGGTTCTTTCCTTGATCATGACCCTCTACCTACTTTACCAGTTTCTGCCTCTGCTCCTGAGGGACCCCACACTGGGTAGTGAGTATGACCTGCTCCTTTCTTAACTTTTCAAGCTCCTGCTCACACCTAGCCTCTAGTTCCCCCAACTTGAAATCTAGGCATTCTAATAAAAGCAGCCTCAGTATATCTCTTGTTCGCTCAGCCACACTCTGTTTTTCTATCAGGGTTTTCTCTGGGAGCCTCATGCTCTCTGCACTAGCTTCTAAGAGCTCCTGGATCTTGATCTTCTCCTTGGTTATTCACATTCAGTTCCCTTTGCAGACCTTGGGGTTCTAAATGGTCTCTTCCAGGCCCAGAAGCTCCTCCTGCAGGTGGACATTTTCCTCTGCCAGCTGCTCTTTCTCCAAGAGATTCTGCCGACTTTTTTGCAGCTGGTTCTCTATTTCTTAGAGCTGGGCCTTCAGGAATTTGGCTGCTCCTGTCTGGACCTTGCTCTGTTGGCACTTCTCAGTGAAATTCTGAGTTCTGACCTCCAGTTCTTGGATCCTCTGGCTTAGTTCAGCTTTCTATTTCTGCATGTCCACCGCAGGGGCTTGGCTGATTCTCTAGCTATCTCTAAGGTTTGTATGTGGGCAGTTAGAGTAGCTAGTTCTGCCTCTTTTTTCCTAGCCAGTAGTCTTGGAGATGCTGCAGAGCCTCATCCCTCTCCTGGAGGGTTCTGAACTGCTCTCTTCTCTGGGCAGCCAGCTGGATCTACAGGTTGAGCTACTCCACCACCACAGAGGCAATCATTATCACTTCCTCTGAGTGCCCACCGCATTGCTTCCTGCTTATGCCCCTTTTCCGACGGTGCTACAATTATCTGCTCTATGGCCAACAGGCACCTTAGCTCCTTGTTTTTACTTTCTTTGCTCCCTCTCATCAACTGTCACTTCAAGGCAGCTACTTCAGCCTCATTTTTCTCATATCATTGCCATTCAACTTCCAACTCCTACCACAGACATGTTGCCTCCTTGGGCATCTCAGAGATCAGCTTTGTCTTACTCATTTTATCTTGTACTTCTTCTAGAGTTTCAGGGTCTGCACAACTCTCTGCTCCCTACCTCATGCCACTTGCTTCCCAAGATAGGGCAGAGTACAACCTTTGCTCTTCTAACAGTTCCTGCCCCCATGCTGGCACTCACTTTAACTGCTGCAGTTTGCTTTAACTGCTATGACTGCACGTTACTTGCTCCAATCTGCTTTCAAGTGCTAGAATCTGTTTAAAGTGCCATTTATGGTCCTTTTAAACTATTTACCTACATTCCCCACCATTGGCAAGCAATCTTAGCAGTTGGCTAATAATTATGACTCTTTTTGGTTTCAGGAGAAATTATAGTTCCATTTAAATTCTTACACTATATTCATCACCATGGTATCTGATTACATAATATCTAGTCCTACTGCAAAATTCCCTACTTGAAAATTGACATATCAAACCCACTTCTTTGATTCAGCATTCCCAAAACAGAACAAATTTTATAACTGATCAGTCAGAAATTCACTGACTGCTGAGGAATTGTGATGGGAGGGAAGGACAGAGGAAGATAATAGATAGCCTTTACTTTTTGGTTTCTGCAGTGCTTAGATATCCTGATAATCCAAATTTTGTTCATATTAAAAACACAAAACTCAAACTTTGAGATCTGGGCTTGTGAAAGGGCACAATCTGCTAGACATTCTCCTATATTGGTAGTATACACAGTTCTGCTAAAGTCTTCTCATCTTAAGTACTTTTTTCCTCCAAAAGGGCAGCATCTGGCCTTTAGAGTATTATCATAAATGTGTTCTTTTGGAGTGTGCAGCCTAAGAACAGTTCAAATGGTAAACCTGGAAAGCTATTAGACATCAGGAAAAATATCAAAGGGAAGAACAAGTGCATATTAATAAAACATAAAACATTTGCTCCATAAAATCCAGAATCATCATTACTGCTTTAAATTAGTTAAAGAGTAATTATCCCCAAGATGTTCTGGTACCTTCTACATCTTGTTTACAAAAGTCTGATAAAATGGTAAAGACATGGCAAAGATAGGAACACTAGATCTGAGATGCTGGGTTAAAAAAGGATAGAAAATTTGAAATAAACTTATCATGCAAGGGCAATGGTAATGCAGTGAAAATGGGACAGTGTTAGCATCTGTGTATGTATGTACACATGTGAACATCTGAGTGCACTGTGAAGGTGGCATTGGGCAGTCTTATTTAATGGAAAAGAAGATTAAAATTCCAATTGCAGACATTGTCTTTACTTGCTTTTGATAAATGATACAGTCCTAGTGGAAAAGTACAGGTGATTGTATATGTAAGTAGGTGCATTATTTGCTGAAATCTTTTGAGCCTAGATTTTATTAATGAATTTTAGGGCTGTGAAATATTTTGTGAACAGGTTCTTATGAGAAACTTAATTTCCAAGAAGGCCATCTTATTAGACTTGTACTTTAGGCTTTTGTTCCATAAACATTTCCACATTCTAGCTATGATAAAAAATACTTCTGCATTTCAGTGGTCTAAAGACCATGGTCAGATTACTCTTTATCTTGTATATATAGGGTGACTCCAGCAGGGAGCTTGGTGCTCCTTCTATTTTAAGGGAAGGCAGGCTGAAGGTGAAGCAGCCTGGGGCAGGGCCCCATTACAGTGACCATATGTCCCAGTTTGGCCAGGAGGGTCCCGGATTTCATAGGTTTTAACAGCATCCTGGCTCATGAAAAATGAAGCAAAAGCCCCAGATTGGTGTCACCCTGCCTGCATGTGCTGGGCCTAGCACCTCCTGAGCAGCACCTAGAGGCTGGGGGGTGGGCTGAGCACTGCTCCTCCTGCCTGGGGCAGGCATTGGCTGGGACAAGGTGGGCTCGGGGAGGGGGCCAGGGCCAGGGCAAGCCAAGATGGCAACCCACTACTGGCAATCTCATGCCCTGCCACTGTGGTCGCTGCTGAGGCCCCGGCTGCACATGGCAGCCCCAAGTGGCTGCCAGCAGTGGGGGAGGTGCTGCATGGCTGTGCAGTGCAGGATGGTGGAGCCCGGGGTGCACCACACAGGGACCGCTCCAAGCTAGGTCCAACATCTGCGCATGGGGGAAGGACCCTGTGTGTCTGCCCCCACCTCCCAAGTCCAGTGCCTGCAGTGTGCCAGCTGGCTGGGTCCAACCTTGTACACTTGGGCAGAAGCTGGTAGGCAGAGTAAGCCACTGGCTGCAGGGAGCAGATGCTGCTGCAGCAGCCAGTGGTTTCCTTGCCAGGGAGTGTAGGAAGCTGGGGGGCACTTATTGCCATGGGGCAAAGGAAAGAGGGCACTGAGCTTGGTGGCACTGTGCACTGGGCTAGACGGTATGCTGACAGCCTGGCAGCACACCGACTTCCCCCATGCATGCTATGTGCTGGGCTGAATGAGGAAGCAGGTGTTTGTGTGTGCATGCTTGTTTCTGTGTGCGTGGATCTGTGTGTATGTGTACAAGTGTGTGCCCCCACCCCCCTTCCCAGATTTCCTTAAAAATAATATGGTCACCCTAGATATTCATACTTCCTGGGTTTGCTATTCTGGAAGTCCATAATGACATCATGCAAACTATAGGGGGAAGAAATGGCTACCTTGCCATTTACAGTCCCCCTGGTTCATTGACTGGTGAGATTGGTAGGAAGGCACACACACTCTTTCCTCATTCTTTTGAGTTTGGTGGAGAGATTCATCCAAAAGTGCTGAAGGAGCTGGCTGAAGTCATTGTGGGACTGCTGGCAAAACTTCCAAAAGTTGTGGCACTTGTGAGGAGGTCCCGGAAGACTGGAAGAGGGCCAATGTTCCCATCTTCAAGAAGGGGAGGAGAGAGGACCTGGGCAACTATAAACTAATTAGCCTAACTTCTGTCCCAGACAAGATCCTGGAAAAATTCATCAAGGAGTTTACATGCAGTAAGCTTGCAGCAGGTAGCTTTCTGAATGACAGCCAGCATGGCTTCATAGTGGGCAGGTCTTGTCTTATCAATTTCATCTCCTTCTATGACCAGGTAACTCACCACCTGGATAAGAGAGAGGAACATTGTACATCTAGACTTCCAAAAAGCCTTTGATATGGTATCACATGATGTTCTCACAGGAAAGTTAGAGGATTGCAGACTTAACTGCTTGACAGGTAAGTAGGAAGCTGGCTGGGGGTAGGACCCCAAAAGTTCTAATGAACAGATCTGTGTTGTCCTGGTGAGAATTGGCCAGCTGTGTCCCTCAGGGGTCTGTGCTTGGTCCAGTGCTTTTCAACATCTTTATCAATTATTTGGATGTGGGGGTGAAGAGCTCAATGGCCAAGTTCGTGGATGACACTAAGCTATGGGAGAGCATGGTCAAAGTTTTAAGATAGGCTGCAGATAGAGGCAGACCTAGACAGGTTGGCAAGTTGGGTAGATTGGGATGAGTTGAAGATCAACACTGAGAAGTGTAAAGGGCTCCATCTGGATCTCCAACATACTTACACGGCTCGGTGGCACCAAACTGACTAGCACCATGACTGAAAGGGACCTAGGGGTAATAATAGACCATAGTATGAAAATGAGCCATCAGCAGACCAAACAATACTCTGGCATGCATCAACTGATGCATCTCAAGCAAAACCAAGGAAGTGATTCTTTTGCTTTACTCAGCATTGGTCAGACTACAGCTGGAGTACTGCATCTAGTTCTGGGCACTGCACTTCAACAAGGATGTGGAAAAGCTTGAGAGAGTCCAGAGGAGAGCCATACATACGACCAGAGACTTGCAATGCAAGCCATACAAGGAAAGGCTGAGGGACCTGGGACTCTTCAGCCTAAAAAAGAAGAAGGCTGAGAGGGGACTTGGTAGCAGTTTACCACTATATTAGGGGAATACATCCAGGACTTGGTGAACAACTGTTCACCAAGGCACCCTTAGGGGAAAACCAGGCATAATGGCCACAAACTCCTGGAAGACTGTTTCAGGTTTAACACTAGGAAAAACGTCTTTACAGTTAGGGTGTCCAGACTATGGAATAAACTCCTTTCAGAGGTGGTACAATCACCCACCCTGGAAACCTTCAAGAGGAGACTGGATGATCACCTCAGTTGGGTCACCTGACCCCAGTTGTCTTTCCTGCCTAGTGCAAGGGGGCTGGACCTGATGATCTTGCGAGGTCCCTTCTAGCCCCTAGCAATCTATGAATCTATTATTGTAAAGGGAGGATTCTAAACAAGACTTCCTTTCCCCCTACATCCTGAAAAGAATACTCTGCTGTATATTGTGCTAAAACATGACATTTAGACTTAAGCAGTTTAAATAGTCCCGTGAGCTATGTTATGAATGCAGAACAGCTGTATGTATAATTAAGTAAAGTTAATTAAAATAAATTAAGTTAACTAGCAAGTCAGCCAGAGCTTTTATTCCTAAAAGTTTTGTTGTTCTCATTTCTGTTGAAACTGCCATAGGGTGAGATCCTTAACCATTGTACAATGGCAAGCCCCAGGCATTTGAGTTTTTTAATAAAAAAACTGGCATTTTGAAAACCGGTGTGTTCCTGCTTTCTACATGAGGCTCTGTCATGAAGCTGTAAAATGTAGAAAAATATTTGCCCCCCCCCCCATTTTGAATTACAGATCTGAGCATGATCTCCCTCTCTCATCCTCCAGTAAAAATCTGGAGTAACTGCACTAATTTCATCAGGGTCACACTAATGTACCATATATGCTTGCAAACAACACGTACCTCTTCTCCCAAAATCGGGTGCATTTATTAAGTAGGGAAGCTAATTTTCTGCCCTAAGTTGGAAACATCCTGATTTGATTCCTGCTTCATAGTGCAGCAGCTGTGGTGTTACTGTTCAAGCAGCTGGCTTAATGATTCATTGTTCTTCACTCTACAGGTGGTAATGATCTATCTTTTTTATTTGTCCTGATGTTCCACTAATCAAGCCAACCTTTTTAAGGGCATTTTTGTCATCTGGTAGCTGGTCCTGGTCTGTATGTCATAGCCTCTTTAGCTCAGACTCTTCAGTTCTTTAGCACCAGCTCTTTAGCTCTTTTCAAAATCTACCCATGAAGACGAGTCTTTAGCAGCAGCTAGGGATTCAAATTTAATTATGCAGGAAAGGGAGGATGAGTCATCCGACAATTAGGCTATCCCTGCTCTATGCAGCCATAACTCTGGAAAAATCTTTTTTCTTCATTCTGCCTTAATAAAACAAGATGCATATATTTGGAGGGGGGTGTTATATGAGAAAATACAATATCATTAGTGGGTTCTATATGAGAAGAGGATCCTGTTCACCATTTAATAAGATTCCTCCTTGTTATTGTAAAGACATATGCCTCCTTGTATTTCAGCATGTCAAGAGAAGGCTAATTCTGACATGTAACCAATATAATGGTATTGACTTCACTTCAGACTGTTCTGACTTGTGTCATGTTCCTGAGATGAGAATAAAGTCTAAAAAGAGCAAATGTAACAGTGTGACGCTTTATTGAAAATATTTTATAAATTGAGTATATAACATTGCTAAAATTACATACCTCTAGTACAGCAGCTACTCATTGTATTTCTTAAGGACCCAATTCTGTATGCACAACATTGCAGGGATATCAAGGCATACAAGATGGTCTCTAATGCCCCTGCACTGGCTACAGGGATCTCAGATAGTAACACACAAGGGAAATAAGAAGTTTTAGCCTTCTTTGTGTAGCTGTGTGGGATGGTGGAATACAAGCCAGGAACTGGGTAGATCTTAAGCTTTGGTCTCCCCCTTCCCAGTGCCTCCCTGCAACCTGTACATCAGCCTGGGTACCTGTGCCAGCATACCAGGGAACACACACTGCATGGTGTGTAAGCTTGGCAGAGTTTACACCCTCCCTAGAGCAGCAGCAGAATTCTCTGGACACATCTACATTGTCAAAGGACTGCACTTGGGAGGGCCACATAGAAGGATGGTGCACCTGCCCTGTTCACACTAAACCCCAAAACAGATGCAGTATAGTTGCTTCAGGTGGCACTGGATTTACAACAATTCACAGATTCATAGACTGTAAGGGGCTGAAAGGGATCTCACAAGAACATCGGGTCCAGCCCCCCTGAACTTGGCAGAAAAGACAACAAGGATCAGATCACCCCAGCAAAGTGACCGTCCAGTATCCTCTTGAAGATTTCCAGGGTGGGTGATTTGCACCACCTCTGGAGGGAGTTTATTCCACAGCCTGGGCATGCCAACTGTAAAGAAGATTTTCCTAGTGTTAAGCCTGAAACAGTCTTCCAAGAGTTTGTGGCCATTACTCCTGGTATTCCCCAAGGGTGCCCTGGTGGACAGTTGTTCACTGACCCCTTGATGTATTCCCCTGATATAGTGGTAAGCTGCTACCAAGTCCCCTCTTAGCCTTCTCTTTGTTAGGCTGAAGAGTCCTAGGTTCCTCATATGGCTTGCCTTGCAAGCTTCTGATCATACGGGTGGCTTTTCTCTAGACTCTCTCGAGCTTTTCCACATCCTTTTTAAAGTGCACTGCCCAGCAGTGGACACAGTACTCCAGCTGCAGTCTGACCAACGTGGAATAACAAAGAAGAATCACTTCCTTGGTTTTGTTTGGTTGATGCATGTCAGAAGTATTGTTTGTCCTGCTGGCTACAGCATTGCACTGATGGCTTATTTTCATACTATGGTTTATTATTACCCCTAGGTCCCTTTCAGTTGTGGTGCTAGTCAGTATGGCGCCACTGAGCCTGTAAGTATGTTGGGGATCATTCATCCCCAGATGGGGCACTTTATACTTCTCAATGTTGAACTTCACGTGGTTCCAATCTGCCCAACTTGCCAGCCTGTCTAAGTCCACCCGTATCTGTAACCTATTTTTAAGCATGACCATGCTGTAACTTGGTGTCATCTATGGACTTGACCATTGAGCTCTTCACCCCCACATCCAAATCATTGATAAAGATGTTGAAAAGCACTGGACCAAGCACGGATCCCTGAGGGACACCACTGGCCACTTCTTGCCAGGACAACACAGATCCATTCATTAAACTCTCTGGGTCTTACCCCACAGCCAGATTCCTACCCTCCAGTTTTCCCAGGAGAACATCATGGGATACCAGATCAAAGGCCTTTTAGAAGTTTAGGTATACTACGTTGGCCTCCTTTTTCTTATCCAGGTGGTGAGTTACCTGGTTGCAGAAGATGAGATTGGTAAGACAAGACCTACCTGCAATGAAGCCATGCTGGCTGTTGTTCAGAATCCTACCTTCTGCAAGTGTATCACACAGACTCCTTGATGAATTTTTCCAGGATTTCCCTCGGATAGAAGTTAGGCTAATTGACCTATAGTTGCCTGGGTCCTTTCTTCTCCTCTTCTTGAAGGTGGGCACAACATTGGCCCTCTTCCAGTCTTCAGGATTTTGGAAAAGTTTTGCCAGAGGTCCCATGATGACTTCAACCAGCTCCTTCAGCACTCAGATGAAATTCATCAGGTCCTGCTGACTTATAAAGGGCTAACTTTTCTAACTAATCATGCCACAGATCGATGTCAACAGTAGGAAGGTGGTCATTCCCACCATGAGATTCTGAATCTTACTGATTTCTAAATCTAGTATGATTTTCCCCTTAGACCAGTGAGATACTGAAGCAAAGTAGTCATTCAGGTGTTCAGTTTTCTCAGTTAATACCAGTACATGTGGAACATATTGCTTATTGGTACATGCTCAGTGGCAGCTACCTTACCTGTTTCAGGCTTTAGCTCAAGTGGAATGAGCCTGACTTGCTTCACTACAGTGGTCCCTAGCATGGTCCTCTGATAGCATAAAAGTGCCTCTAGATCAATATTATCCACCTAGGGCTGTGGGAGGGTTGAAATGTGCCATCCTACATGCCTTACTCTGAGCTTGTGGCAGAGCCACGAATGAGCCTAGAAGCAGAACATCTACAATTGGAAGCTACATTTAATTTACCCAAGTTTGTTTGGTTTGATAAAAAGGGATGTCACCCCAGCAAAGATTTTTTTAGAATAGAAATGACTTAGCTATCTCTAAAGTGCTAGGGTATAGACAGAAATAATGCAGTCCACATAGATGGTGATTATTCTCGTCAGGAGACAGTAAGGAACATTTCTGGGAACCAAGGTGAATTAAGGTTTGACCTTCTTTTTAATATTGTCTTTCTTGACACTTTCTCTTATATAGACACTTGTTTTCAGGTTTCAGGAATGAACTGCATTGATCCTGCTTTTGGAGATCAGTCATAGTGGTAAACAGCAAGTCTCAGTGATTTATGACTACACCTGCTTATAGTACCTTAGAGATGTCTAACCACCTGCTGCTTGAGAACCGGCTTCAAGAACTAGGGATTCAAACCTTTCAGGAAGAGCTCTTCCGGCCACTTAAATCTGTGACATGAAAGCAAGTGATAACTGCTAAATGAATAAATAAGAAATCTGATCACTGCCCACTCCCTGACTTCTTCTGATCTTTGAGTAATTTTGTTCAGTGTTTTTATGAACTTGTTGGAAAAATGTACTCATGTAAATTTATTGCAATACAGACAGTAAGCTGAAATCAGGGTCTGCTCCGATTCAACCAAAAATAATAAGCTTTAAATAAGTGCTTCCCACCCAAGTCTGCTGATGTGCTCCAGACCCAGCAGCTTATTACTATGGCTGCTTGGGGTTTGTACTGAGCACTATCTCTCAGACCCATAATGGTGAAAAACTTGAGAGCAGGTGCTCAGGCTGAGTATGGAGCAGCCTCATTGAGAGCTTCTGGGTATGGAGAGTGTTAACAGGCTTAGGTAGGCAGGGCATGCTTGGGCCTGTGCTTCTCAGAAAAAGCTGCTGCTGGAGTTTACACAAACTCTCAGTGTACCAACACTGCAAAAGATAGCAACCAGCCATTCAGCTGCCTCATTTGTACCTATGCTATTAGATCAACAAATGATCTGCTGCCAGCTGGACTGCCAGAAGCAATATTAAGCTGGAGAAATGTGACTAATTGCTGGGTGATGCACTGGGTAAATGCAGCATGCTACTAAGAAATCTGCAACTTTAGACCTTATTGCTCTGTTATGCCCGAGTATTGCTGGACATTTTGGCAGTGCAAACTATGACTGAAATACAACACAATATTTTTATCATGAGAGAGAATAGAGAACAGTTGCCGTTATTCTGTCTAGTTTTCTAACAGAATAATGTAAGGATACAGACATATTTCAAGGAAATGAATGGCAATTTGACTTTAAAATAGATCCTCCCCCTTTCTCCCCCATGTGCAATCCAGGATATTATAGAATCACGGACCTCCTTGGTGGTGCACTTGAAGAAGGAACTGGCAAGTCTGCTAAAATACAGCACCATTTTTAAGGCTTGCAGAGTGGATCAGAAGTTTACCAGTGATTGAAAAAAAAACTTTAGGTGAACTATGGGCCTGTCTTGATCTAAAACCACAAAACACAACATTGTAAATATGTTGCTTCTCATTAGCAGAAATTGAAGACCTAGATTTCAGGTTGTATCTATTGACTTCTGAGGGACTCTGGCCAGACCCTGTGAAACTGACAGCCATAAAGGAAATGGCTGGATCCAAGGAAGTGAATGGTATCTGACCATTTTTAGGGAAGACCAGCTGCCTTTCTGGACTCTGGACACATCTATCAGAAATCTCAAAACCCTTGAAAAAGCTAACGTAGTAAAATGTGAATGGTCAGAGACCCACAACCACAACCCTGCAGAACAACTAGAATTGTTGTGCTCTGCTTCAGTGGCTCTGATGGACAACAGAAGGAATATGCTAAGATGGAAATGAAGCTACTGGCTACATTCTTTGCAATGGAACAAGTCTAGCAATTTATCTGTAGGTACAAGGAGTCTGACCACAAGCATATTATTGGCTACTGTGTCTGTTGTTAAGTCACTGCTGCTGGCAGAAACTCTGAGCAGATCATACTTTCCATAGTGCAGTGCAAATAACTTTGTGCGACAGGGGATACAGACATGCTGAAATGCCTTCGTCTTTCTGCTGGGATGCTCTAGGCAATTTGGTGAGTATAGAACAGGATGATGTGTTTGAGAGAGCAAAACAAGTTCATTCTCCAAGGCTATCCAGACCTTACTACTCCTATTTCTGGAAGATGGCCTATCTGAAAGTCCAGAATTGTGATCAGAAAAATGAAAGAACATTTTGAAAAGTAAGCTATATCTGATGCACTCCACCCAGAGAACAGGACATGGAAGAGCACTGGAGAATCAGGAATTTGTGCACAGGATGTACTTCCCAGGTCCGTACAATGCAGCAGGAAATCAACTCAGAGGTGAACATATCCAGGAAACAGCAAAGGCAAAAGAGAAAAAAGTTTCTATCTGGCAATGTTGGATCATCACAACACAACCTTCTGGGAACTACCAAGGAACCCAACACAAGCGTGGATAAGTCAGAAAACAACGGGCTGGTGAAAAATACCAGTCTATATTACAAGAGATGTACTAGTAACCTCTGGCCTTAGCAAGTAAACAAATGCATCACTGTAAATAGGTCAAAGTGGAAGAAAGAGATAGATCTATTGCATGTATCTGGGTAAAAGTAAAAGGGGGTGCGGGAGGGGGTAAACAGTAGTGAGATTTAGGGTGGAGGTCTACTATAAAGTACAAAATTAGGAAGAGGAGATGGATGAACCATTTTTCAAGCACATAGATGTCAAGGCACAGCCTCAAACTTGGGACCTTGGCCTGACAGCAGAGCACCCTGTGGTTAAAGCTGGTCAAAGCTGGCCCTACCATCCACTCCATCACCAGAGTAGCCATCTGGGGTCAGCTGACCCTTCACTTCCCATATATAAACCCCTGACCTGGAACAGAAAGCAGCTGGACAACAGGGCAACCTGATCCAAGTTTACTTTGCTTCTCCCTCTAGCTTGCTCCATGGCTTTGCTCTCTGATCTCCTGGCTTCCTCTGGATGTCACTTTCAGATTGACTTCCTGCCTTCCTAACCCTGTTCAACCTCAGATTTCACTTACCCATCCCAGCCTTTATTGCAGCCTTGATCCCCCAAGTGATTCCAGATCTGGATTCCCAGTGTAACAGTAGCAAGAATATCCAAATGTATGAGTTATTATTAATGGGAACTTTTGTACTCCCAGTATCCATTGGGAGAAAATACTGAACAATATAAAATGCGCAGAAAGTTCTGGCAGGTGCAGAAGATAACTTAGTGTTTGCGAAATGTGAGGAAACTGCAAGAGGAGATATCAATTATCAATTCTTTCCCTTCCTTTCCTCTTCCCTTTTCTTTCCATCCCATCTCATCTGGTTCTGGCCAATGAGGATAAAGAAGATATGGGTGTGAATATGGAACTTGTCAGAAATTTGGGAGGAAGCGGTCATGATTTACAGCAACTTACGTTTCAAAGGAAAGGGAGATTACTCTTCCTGCCTTTTTATGAACAGCAAATCAAGGCTATTAGATTTTTTTTTAAGTAAAAAAAAATTTTCAAACCCCCCATCCCCCCAGCCCTCCTTGGAGACTAAATCAAAGGGAAAAAGAGTTTAGGAGGATTGGCAAGATCCTAAAAACATCAAAAGGTTCAACATCAAGGTATTCTAGCACAGAGGAAAGATAAAAAGAATGGCAAAAAATCAATGTGGAATAGCACAGCCCCAAGGCTGGGGTAAGCAGCTGGGTTTTCCCAGCCCCAGGGCTGGACTCCAAATGTGTGCAGGCATTCACTACATCAGTCTAACCTATTCCCAATTTAACTTGGTTCACCTCCTCAGGTGAACTAATTTAGATCAGGCCCACCATTTTTTGCCCAGTTTGACCTCCCCAAATGTCTGCACAGATTGGCACTTAGATTGATCTAATCCTAGTTAGGTTGCTATAAATGTAATGTCTGCATGTACCCTGAAGCATCACCCTGCCCTACCTTCTGCCTGATTTCAGACTACCATGGCTAATTACTTCTTTTGCTTCTTTAACAGAGTATCTGTTTCAGTGAACAGGGAAAATGTGATGGACATGTATCCAGAATACTAGTGAGCCTTTTTGATACACACCCACATGCCAGTCTCCCAAGTAACCTGGAAAATGTGGGCTATATAGAATTACCTTTTGATGGATACATGATATAACCATGAGAAAAGGACAACTATTACTGAAGCAGTGTCAAACTATCAGGAGGTCTCAAATGGAGATCCATAGGGTTCTGTTCTTGATCCAGTAGCATTTAATATTTTTGCAATTCAGGTGGGTGTAAGAACCGAGTATACTGATACTGTTTGCAGATTAACTAAACAAGGAAGGGTTGCAAACACCTTGCAGGATAGGGCTACAATTTAAACGAATCTTGAAAACTTGGAAAACTCTTAACAGTGAAACAACAAAATGAAAATCAGCAAACATAAATGAGGTGCTACAGATTGCACTGGTGAGAAGGATCTCAGGTTATACTGCATCACAGCCTCAGTATGAGACAGCAATGTGATACTGTTTCAAAAGAAGCAAATGATAGTGGTATTAACTGAAGCATTGCATATAGAACATGGGAGGTGAAAGTACCACTCTCCTTAGCACTTGTTCACTGGAGTACTTTATAAAGGAAGTAGGTAAACTAGAGAAGATCCAGAGGTGAATGATGCAGATAAGGTTGTTGATAAGTGAACTATTTGAGGAAAGCTTGAAGAAGCTAGTTATGCTTAGTTTGGGGAAGCAGAGATACCTGTGGAGAAAAGGAAAAAAAGTTATGTGCACCACTTTAGATTAACATGGTTAACCACTTCTGTACTGGTAGTCATAACAGTTTTCAAATATTGAAAAGTTGCCACAAAGAGAATGGAGAAAAAATGTCCTCCCTTGCTAAAGAAGGCAAGACAATAGGTAATGAGTATAAATTACTGAAAATCAGATTTAGAATAAATCCCAAGAAAATACCTTATTGTATGAACAGTAAGGGAGCTATGGAATCCCTTTCATGGAGATTTTAAAGAAGAGGCTGGAGGGCTGTGCGAAACAGCACCATTTCGTTTCGGCTTCCATTACAACATTTTGAAGGGACAGTGTTCCATTTCAATGTGTTGTTTCATTTTGTTTCAAAGCACTGTTCCATTTTGGTTTGTCAAAACTGTTTTGCTGTTTCGACGCTGTTTCGACGTTTTGCCAATAGGCTATAATGGGGAATCATGAACCTGCCTATAACTTTGTCATTTCTTGCCTGATTTGAATGAAAACAGCAGATATGGTAGCCCTTTCTGAGGACATAAATTCTACCAAGTTTCATGGAGATAAGTGCAGGAGTTTCTGGGAAACTGCACCTCAAGCTGCTGACAAGCAAAACTCATGACATGTGACTTTGTGTGTGTGTTAAGGCACGCTCCCACCAGCGCTGGGGCCTCTATATGACACAGTAGTGTGTCCCAATGAGGTCTCCTCCTCCCCTACAGCCTCAGTCAGGTCCACCACTTTAAATAACAACAGGCAAGTAAGCAGCACAGTAGCACCAGCATTTCAGGCAGCCAAACAATCGGAGTCTTTCTTTCCTTTCATGCAGGATCTTCTCCAGCAGCTGCCAGAGAACTCTCCCCACCAGCCCCAGCCCTGGGGCTTAGGTGTGCCCAGGACCCTTTCTCCTTCTGGTCAGCTGACTGGGGACAGGTGCTAGGGGTGTTGGTCTAAGGACATGGCACTGACAGAGAAGGCTCTTTGGGTCAATCTGGTATCTTTTAGTAGACCAACTGAACAGTTACAGAAATATAACTTAGCAAGGTTTCAGGTTGAAGAACCCTTCATCAAGAAGCAGCTGTAGTTGGTGTGTCTGTGTGCTGTTCCTGGATGGAGGAAATAGTAAAGAAGACAGAGGCTGGCATGGCATGCACTGCAGGCAAGAAACCTAGTCAGTGAAAATGGAAATGGAGGCATCAGGGGGTGAGGGACAGGCAAAAATGCAGAGGTACCTGGGGAGTCAGATGTCTAGCAGATTGTAGTGTATCAGAATTACAGTGTCTATACTGAGTCCATGAGTTTCTGTACCTAGGAGGTTGCTGAAGTGTAGTACATAGGCTTGTCTGTGAAAAGTGCTTGCCACATCCTGCATGATTTTGTGCTGAGGGATATTCAGTTCTGCCTGTTTGCCCCACAGCCTCTTCCCCCCCTTGATGCTCTGGTGGAACTAGCCTGCCACCTTCCTGCATCTGGAAATGAGCTTGCTGGTGGTGCTGGTGCCATCACTGGCAGCCCTGTCCCATTCCAAGGCATTCCTGACAATGAGGCGGAACTTGTGTGCCATACAGCGGATGCCAAGAAAGTTGGCATCGTGGACCACCTTGACCATATTGGCCCAATTGTCGTTGACCATGAACCCACAGGTGAGCTTGCTCTGCCCAGTGAGCCACCCCTGCACCATGCAGTTCATAGCCACCATGATCTCCCTTACCATGTGGGACTCATGCAGCACCACAGCTTGAAGGAGAGCCCACCAACAGCCTGATTGATCACACCAGTGCCCGGTGAGGGAGAGGTAGGTGTGATCGCCACCCTGGCTGCTCCAGATGTCGGAGGTGATGTGCAAGGCTACCTGTGGCCCTGCCTTGCGCAGCTCCTCCCTCAAAGGCCTCCACGCCTCATACAGGGAGGGCACCACCATCCTGCTAAAGGTGGTATGTGCAGGCACTTGGAACGATGGTGCCATGAGCCACCTGAACCCTGGCCACTCAAATAAGGAGAAGGGTTGGCCATCCACAGAAAGCATCTCCCCAGTGGGCTGGGTGACCTTGCTTGCCATTTCAATGCATTCTGGTTTCTGTCTGCTTTTCCCCCACCATGCCAGGATGGCCTGCCTCTGCTTTATGGGGGGTGGGGGCTTTGGAGCAAGAGGAGGACTTCTTTTTGGGCATGCTCCCACTGGTACCAGGCTGAGGAGGAGCAAGGGCAAGGGGGTGGTGCCTACGGAGATGCATCAGTATCCTTGTGGTACTCGTGTTTTGTTCCTTTGCCCCGGCTGGTTTGGGCTTAGCAGTGCATGCAGCTAGTATATATGGGATTATCTGCTGGCTCAAAATGATCCCAGACCACACTGCCCACTCACTTCTGGGGTGCGGGTGCATGTGTGGATGCTGCCTTTTCCCCCTCCTCAACAGGCAGAGGCACAGCAACAGGAGGAGTGGACTCAGCTGAGCAACTTGCCTCTACCTGAGTCTCCTTAGAAGTGCCTTCTGGGAAAGGAGACCTGGTTCCTCCTCAAGGGGAAACTTGAGGGTTGTGGAGCGCAAACTCAGTTGATTCCCCCTCCTTCTCCAGAATTTCCCTTGCTATGGCACTCAGATGCATATCCAAATTTTTTAAATTTAAATCTCACCCCAAAACTATATTTTTCCATGACAGCTGGAAGAACTACGCATGATTATGTTTCATTAAAACCCTCAGAGCTAAGACTTTCAGAGGTGTCGTGTGGGTCTAGGCCTGTTTTGATCTATACAGGGGCTGTGTCCACTCAAGCATGGACATTTGGTTCCCTGAGGACAACTAGCTGTGTCATACCTTGTGCTGCTGCTAATTGTCCCCAGGGAATGCCTGTGCCACGCACCCTCTGGTGCATGTTAGGTTACCCTGGGTGGTGTAGGGGAGGCTTGGGCCAGCACTGGGCTGGCTCCAGCAGCCATACAGGCTGTTCTCCTGCAGTACAGAGAACAGCTGAATATGCAGTATGTGATGCCATGGTTGCACTCATCTGGATGCAGCCAGGAAGACTTCTGTCTCCTTCATCTTTCCTCCTTTACTTTTCCTTTCCTGTTGGAAGTGGAAAAGTAAAAATCTTTGTCTTTGTAATCTCCTGTGCCACTTGCTAGCACATTTTGCTCTTACTGGTTTTTCAGGCGCCACCATCTCCTTAATGAGTAGCAGCTTGTCATTCAGTCAGATGTCTTGGACAGTCCTTAGGGGTTCTCTCCTGCCATGTCTTGTTGGAATAAGTTTGTTATCGGGAGGATGATATTAAGTCCTGCCTCCCCTGGTTCCCTCCTTCAGTTTTCCCATCCAGCTTCTCATTTCAGGGCTCTCCCTCCCCTAAACCCCACCTTATGCCAACCACAAATGTTAATTCCAGACCACAACTAAAAACGAGCTCACTTGTCATACTAAAGGTTTTTGTTTTGCCTCCTTATGTTAGAAAAGTCCAGTGCAGGTGGAGTACATTAAATGGCTTGTAATTTTACCCGTCCCAGGTTACCTTACTCCCAGGTATGCTCCCGTCTCTCTGGCTCGGGTCCACAGCAGCCCAAGGATCCTTCTCTCTCTCTCTGCTCAGGGTCGTTGCTGTCCCATTCCTGGCTGGCTGTATCCAGGATCCAGTGTTCCATCCCAGGTTAGTATTTAGGCCCTCCTGGGCTTAGATTAGCCCTGCATGCCTCCTCTCAAGGCTGCCACCACATGCCCTTAATGGGTCTACAAACAACTCCAGGCCACTCTGGGCCCCCCAGAGGACTTGCTTCCAGTCCTCCCTGATCCCTGTCCAGTGCGTTGGTTGTGCTTCCGGTCTCCGGTGGCATCCCGCCGACTCCACGCCTCTCCTCCCTCTGGTAAGTTTCTCTTCATGGCAATGTCCCCACCACAGTCTTGTTGCAGCTAGTCATGCTGAGAAGTAAAGAAGGAGTCAGTCTTGTTATATCTAGATGCTCTCCAGCTCAGAATTAAGGAGCTTGTCTGTTACAGGGCTGTTGCCACCACAGTTTTGTCAATGGCACAGTGGCAGCAGAACCTATGAGTCATCATATAGAATGTGGTGACAGAAGGAGCTGCATTGAAGGTGTCATCAAAAGCATTATCTTTTCACATGCCTAACTAATGCAGCTATGCTGGTACAACTTTGTAAAGCAAGGCCTTCTAAATTGTCGGCTTTCCAGAGGGCCCATATGTGGTCACATAGTAACTTATGCTCCTTAAATTGCCTGGGAAAATGAGGTTCTCTGGTGATGGAGAGGTTATCACACAGTTAAAGAACAGGACCTTCACATTGCTATACAACCTGGTTTCCATTTTTAGGCTCTGAATAAAAGGACATCTCCAGAGTAACTAGACAAGTATAAATCTTTTATTGTAATATGACCTTTAATATACTGATGGATGACTTAAATGCCCCCTGATTATGTAACTTTTATACTTCAGAAAAGAAATGTGGACCCAGGTTACTTAAATATATTCAGAGAGAGACAGATGCAAATGACAACTTTATCATTAAAATAGTTTTACAGTCATTAGAACAGCCAAATAAAATTAAAAACTGAACAATATTTTTATTCTATGCTCAGTGAGGGATTTGGCATTCAAATCCTGTCAGCGGGTTTGAGATGTTTTCTTCTCCTGACATCACTGCCTCCTGAAGATATTTTGCTGTGTTTCATGGTGACATTTTCACCGGACTTAGTTTGCTACCAGCACAAACACAGATTTAACCCACCGTCCGTATATCTGAACATGAGTATCTGGGAGTCTGTGTTGAAATTAACCATTTTTCCCCTTGGGAAACCATTGCATCAAGATACTCACATTTCAGACTTAACACAGGAGCTCCATGGAGATGGGGATTTATGCTGTAAATAGTACCAATTTAGAAAAAAGGGCCAACCATCTAGCAATATGGACTAATACATCTCAGTGGACAAAGCACTAAATCCAGAGAACAACTTGAAGAGGTAGAAACCAATTGTTACATATTGAACTTCCTGTTTGGCTGGTATTGAAAAATGGTAAGGTTTTTACTGTGACTATATCTGAAGTTGTTGCAGAGTTTATTATCAATAGGAAAGCTGGGTATATGCCTTAAATGAAAAAAAAAGAAAAAAAAATGAGGATACTTAGCTACTTGGTTACTTAGATACTTGGTATAACTGTTAATATTAGACCCTTCTGGTGTAGAGATTGTAATGGTATAAATATGAAAATTGGCATTAATTTAACTGAGAAATGGTTAAATGGGTATTTATGCCACCACCACAAACTACATACCTGCTTAGTTATCAACCAGTCTCCTCCCCCTCCCCAACCCAGATACATTCACTCACTAGACTAGATAAATTGGATATAACTGAGGTTTGACAAAGCATGTGCATCAATTTGACAGAGATTGTCAAGTTTTGGTGACTGCCAATCAGATGTCCCAGTTTACACCTTCATTTACATTTTGAAACTTGCCTTCTCTGCCATCTTGGATCTTTCTTTTAAAATCTTAAAAGGCAACCAAGTAGTATAAAAACTATTCCATATTTTTCAGATTTATGACTCTCAAATGGAAGAAGGAACAGAAATAATCTCTCCATTTGTCAGCCTGTCACCTACACAAAACAGACACAGCTGCTGCTGCAAGCAAATTGTATTAAAGGTGTAAAGCAGACATTTTTTCACAAATATTCTTGTCACTAATTTAGCATAAAATATATGAAATGGTGGGCAGTGGAATAGTAGTTTCTTCTCTGTGAAGGAAGGAGACTTAAATCATCTTTCACATGAGGTTCTGCCCCTTGTCAATTATAATTCCTTTGTAGCAATGAAAAAGCTACTATAGTCTGTGTAATACTCAGAAATAAATATGTTTGGTTCTGAAAAATATAATAGGCTCACTTATTCATTTATCCCAGGCTTCCATTGAGGAAACTCTGCTGACTTCAGTGATCTGGATTTATGTCTGGCAAGTGAAAAGACAATCAAGCACCAAATCATGTTCCTAAAAACAGAGCCAGAAAATTTCATATTATTAACACAAATAGCTTTATGTTCTTTAACCTTCAACACAGTCAGGGGTACAAAAGGAATTTTGTAAATGTATAATTGTTAGGAGACATATGCTGTATTTTCATCCATGTTTTCCTCCTTATTAAAAATAATATCTTGATAGGAAAGTAGGGCTGGAAAGGACCTGATGAAGTCATCTAGTCCAGCCACCTACTCAAGGCAGGATCATCCCCAACTAAACCATCCCACACACAATGTAAAGCATTAAGCTCAGGCTTATGAAAGCTTTATGCATCTCTGCCTTAGGGTGCCATATAGCCATTCACCACATAAATGTAGACTAGGAGCAATGTGTACAGCCATTCACCAGTTCTTAGAGCTGTACAGAGAACCTGGTGTAAGTAACTCAGGGTGGGGATGGTTGTGGATCTGTAGGTGGGTTGGTGGGATCAGAAGTGGGGTTGCTGGGTCTGCAATAGGGTTGTGCATCCAGGGTCAGGAAGGTTGGGATGCTAAAAAAAATAGCTTAGTTGGTGTTGGCGGTAGGGGTAGAAGGAGCACAGCCCTGGGGCTGGGGTGTGTAGGTGGGCTCTCCCAGCCCCGGGGCTCTGCTTGGAACACATATAAGCATTTGACAGATTAGGTTAACCTGTTCTCAAATCTAGGGTTGTTCATGTCAGGTGAAGTAATATTATATCTGCCATTTTTTACCCATAATTCTAACAAAGGGGCCTTGTTAACTCCTGTTTTAACACAATGAGCAGAGGTGATGATAATCCAACATCAACTTTGCTGGGCTAGCCATGTAATCCAGATGTCCGACTCTGAACTCCTGAAGCAAGTGTTATTCTCCCAGCTCAGTCAAGATGTATGCTTAAGAGGAGGGCAGAGAAAGTGCTTCAAGAAAGTCCTCAAGGCCAACTTGGAAAAAAAATGCAATGTTGACATCCAACTCATGTGAAACTATCTAGGACTGCCCCAAATGAAGGAAGAATCTGCTGCAAGGATCTCAGTACTTTGAAACATCATGGTGACAATATGGAGACAGAAAAACAGGAGCATCAGAAACAGCATGTCACCATCCAAATCAAGAATACAGAACCACCCACCCTTCATGGAAACACATGCTCAAGTTGTAACAGAATCTGTCCATCCTGGATTGGCTTCATTGGCCATCTTTGGACCCACAGATAAAAGCAATTATGCAAGACGATCATCCTCGACTGCGAGGAATTGCTGAGATATATGTATGTTAGACTCAAGGCACCCCTTGGAAAATGCCAGTCTTACTTTTCACTCATTTTTTGACCACAGGAAAACAAAATAATTTTTCTGTTACAAAAAACTCTGCTGAAAGACCACTGTAGGTGAGAATGTTTTTAACACTATGAATTCCTGTTTGAAATGTGGGTTTATCTTGTGAATCATTGCACACCTAACAGTGTTAACATTGTGTGGCAGCCCACTACACCCTTGAAAGAATCTCAAGGCACCCTAGGACATCGTGACGTGCTGCTTGAGAATAACTAATCTAACCTGCTCTTGAAAGTTTCTGGGGCTGGAGATTCCAGTTTCTCTCATTAGCCTGTTCCAGTGGTTGACCACCCTCATAAATCAGAAAGTTCATTGTAACCTCCAACCGAAATTTCCTCTGCTGCAGTTTGAGGCCCTTGTTCCTGACTTCTACAGCCAGAGAGGAAAGGCCATCTCCATGCTATGTAATTGACCTTTAGGTATCTGAAGACTGTTTTCAAATTCCAGTTAGGTCTTCTGTTCTCCAAACTAATGACCCTAGTTACTGAGACAAAGTTACTTCCATATTTATTCAGAACCCTTCCAGTAAAGTCAGGATTTAATGGAGCAAAGTATGTGGTTTATGACACATTCATGTAGTTCATGAAATTGAATATCATGTCTATATATTTTATTATACACAGTAAAGGCATTGACCCAGACAGCGCCGTACCAAGGGGAGGCGAGTGCAGCAACTTCCCTGGGCACTGAAGCAAAGGAGCACCAACAGATGCTGCCCAGCTGGGGTGGGGCACAGGACAGAGCTGGGGGGGGGAGGGATGTGGGGACAGGGGGAAGGCAGTTCCTGCCTCTGCATGCACCTCCGGGCAAGCATGGGCGGGGTGTGTGTCTCCTGGATCTGTGTGTGAGGCGAGGGTGGCCTGCCATTGTGGGCTTTGCCCCAGGTGCCAAATTCCTTCCCACAGTACTGGACCCAGATAGCAAAATGTGGGCTTGGGCTGAGCCAGTGAAACTCTATTGAGTTCACTTGCAGCTGTACCTGAACTGCAGGATTGAGTTTTATTCCAGAGGCTTCTCCAATCCATCTAAACTAGACTCTAAAACAAGATTGAAAATATTATAAGAACAATCTTTCCTGTGAAACTTCAGCTATTTCCTGTTTGTAAATTAGTCTCATGGACATATAGGTCCTTCCAATGACATTTTATTTCTTCAGCCACCTCAGCAAATGTAACAGTATGTAGGCCTCATTGGCCTAGAAGGTATATATTGGCAATGTCTCATAAAGAGATACGAGACAGTTTAGGGAACAGGCTGTATCCGGACAGCAGAAGCAGCTGATATACCTAATGAGAAAAGCATGGAATATTGGGAAGAGTTCAAGAGGCTTAAAGTAGTAATAAACAGTAATTGCCTAGTTAGTTCATAGCCAGACAAGATTAAAAAAAAATATGATGAACAAGTTATAGCAGAGATAGGTGATATCTGGTATGTCATCTAATTGTGAAAATATACATAATGCATGTTTAGAATTCAGACTGGTTAATAAATGTGTAATCGGGGAAAACACCTATGCAACTGTGTGTTAGCTAACAATTGGGCTGACAATGTATGCATGTCTGTATAAAAATGTGTAATTTTGGAAGACCTTTGATGGATGTTCTCTTGCAACTATCCTCTCTGTCAGCACAATCACCAAATAGATATAAATGAGGCTTATATGGCTATACTTGCCATCTCCATCAACCATACAAACCACGTTGCAGTAGGAGCTGACAATCTATGGGTGCAACAATGCAATGGAGGAAAATTTATGGTAACTGAAGTTTTGCAAACCTCTAAAAGGTTCATTCTATCCCAGAATTCTGAAAGAACTGACATATATTAGGCTATAAATATCATTCTCTTTTTACCTATCACTTTTTCTGCAGCATGGTAGGTATTTGTCAATCCCCTGCTTCAGGCATTGTGTTGGTCAATTGTAGAGCCAGGAAGAAACTTTCCTTTCCCGCTCTCCCTCACTTTTTCCATGTTTTCCTCTGTGGCACTGGACACTGGAAGAGCAGGACTCTCTAGCCAGGAACTCATGAGTTTTCAAAGTACTGGCAGGAGCACTAACACACCTCAGTCAAAATTCTGCTCTCACCCTGAGCCCTAGATGTAACCATTCAGGGTCATACTGATCACTATATTTGGAGTCAGGAAGAAATGTTTCCCATTGGTCAGATCAGCAATGAATATGAGTTTTTTACTTTCTCTGTAACATGGTGCATGCCCTCCTCATGCTATCCTTTGAGCACATAACAACTGATTAGTTCTCTGTCATTGCAAAGGTTAGGTATTAATGGGACCCTTGTCTCTTCTGCTTTTATCTATGGCACCTACAGGGTGTTCTTGATATTTTTGGTTTTGTGTCTTCTCGTGTGTGAGTTTGAAGTAGCTGTTTTGGAGAAACCTCAGGAGAATATTTGCTTGTGAGATCAGAAGACTGAACTATATGGCTCAGAATGTCCCTCTCAGTCCTATATTTCTGTGAAATTGCAGGTTTGGAAGCAAAATAATGTATTAAACTGTATCAGATTGTGGAGGCAGAGCTTTGACTGGAGAAATGCACATGTAATAACTTTATCTAAAAAGGAGGGGAATGATCTAAGCAACTACAGGTCCATTAGTCTGATCTCAATAATATGCAAGGTTTTAAAACAAACATTAAAAGATGGAATGCAGGTTTCCCTCACTTTATGCTGTACATGCGTTCCTGGAAAACAGTGCATAACTCAAATTCTTAGAAAGAGAACCCACTTCACAATGTAACAAATAGGAATATGTTCCAAGACCTCGACTGTACTGACCCCCAGGCCCATTTCTGCCACTCTTACAAGACAATTTTGGTATTCACCAACAGCAGACAGTACACACAAGCACAGGGCACTATCATAATGGGGATGGCAACTACAGAAACGTCGCAGACAATGAGCAAGGAGCACAGATCCACACAGGAGACTATATTTTGGTGCTTATCACTCCCACAATGCACTGCACAAAGCAGCTGGCTGTGGGCTTCCACCACACCAACTGCATAAGAATGAGTTTACCTCACACATAGTGAATTTTTGGTATAAAAAGGGTCATTGCATAAGAGCAATTTTCTCATACAAAACCCGCATAAAGTGAGGGAAACCTGTACATCTATCAAGAAAATATTTATTTTCGTTCCATGAAAAACCACAATACAACAAACCATGTGGAAGAAAACAACTGGAGGCACTCTAAGACCATGTTCATCCAAACACATGGGGCACTGGTCATGAAATGATAATTTTGGAACACAAACTGTGAAATATGGCCCCTGTTGGAAGTGTTAGAGAGAAGGTGGGAAGAAAAATATAAATATCCACTGTTTTGGGGTGCCAAGAGGCATGAAAAAATCATGACCCAATAAATCTTGGTGGAAAAAAAATAAGATCTTGGCACCTGTAGGACTCAATACGCAGGATTACCAGCATATTTTGGTGCTCATCACTCCCACAATGCACTGCACAAAGCAGCTGGCTGTGGGCTTCCACCACACCAATTGCATAAGAATGAGTTTACCTCACACATAGCAAATTTTTGGAATAAAAAGGGTTATTGTATAAGAGCAAATTCACACATACAGAACCTGCATAAAGCAAGGGAAAACTGTAATTGAAGATATAGAGGTAAATAGAAAATAGAATAAATTACAGATGCCGGTCAACTACGATAGATTTTGCCAGACTGTCTTTCTTTGAGAAGATAACTGATAAAGTGGAACAAACCTAATCTGTCTGTGCTTCACTAAAGTATTTGATAAAATGCCACATGAGAAATAATTAGTTAAACTGAATAAGATAGGGATTAATACAAAAGCTGTCTAAGGAGTAGAAAAGAAAGGTTCTGCTGAGAGGACAGCTCTTGGCATGGCACAAGGTTACTAGCCAAATTGCTCAAAAAGCAGTCTTGGGAACAATATTGTTTAATGCTTTCACTAATGACCCTGGACTGCAGCATGTGAACATGCCAATGAAATCTGCTCTTAATATCAACAATACAAATAAGGACTGGATATAATACAGTTACTCTTTAGGGCAGGAGTAAAAGGGATTCAGAGTGCAAACTATAGGATCTAGTAAAGATTAATTAAAATAATTCAGAAGCTCATTGATTAGAAATGGCAAGGAAAGGGAAAACCAGAGTGCACTAGTCTATCATGAAGTAACTCTGAGCTATCAACTGTGATGGAACTGTGAAAAAGATAAATATGACCCTAGGATGTATCAGATGAGAACCAGAAGGGGTAGAGAATTACTAATGCTATTATGCAAGGCATTGCTGAGTCCCTTCTGGAGCACTGGTACACTTCCGATCAACCATGTTGTCTTCAAGAAATGTGAATTCAAATTGGAGTAGGTCCAGAGGAGGACTAATAAGCTGTCCATTCCCCTAGTCTTCTTATCTTACTGAAGTATACCACAAGACCTTGGCTTGCTTAGCTTAGCAAATCAAGGCTGAGCATGGCTGCTCTCTACAAACACACCAAGAGGATAAAAATCTGAGAGAAGGGCAAAAGCTAAAAGACAATGTTAAAACAATGTTTAAACAAGAACAAATGGGTCTCATGTGGTCATGAATAAGTTTAGACTTAATTAAAGAAATTAAAGAAGGCTTCTAACCATTGTGAGTAGGTTATCCAGCTGGCTGGCTTTTGCAAGTGGCTTTACCCTTGAGGGGCTCCTTCAATATTACAGCCCTTAAAATAAAAAAAGAAACAAATAAATAAATGAAACCATACCCTTCTGCTTCTTTCCAGGCACTTGAGGAGCACCCCTTTTGGCTTTGGTTCTCAGCCTAGCAGCTTGGCTCCCTTTGGCAGAAAGCAGTTGAACTCACCATTTGCTTCCTTCTCTTAAACTATTCCTTCAGTCTTCTCTCTCAACCCTTTCCCCTAAAGCTTTTAAACTTCCTGTACATCACTCCCTCATTATCAGGAGGCCTAGAGCTGAATGCCCTTAATAGGGTTGGCTAACACTGTTTAAGGGGACAGACCACCCTTTTATACCATCAGAAAGAAGTGAATTTCTGAAACAGACTTCCAGTATCAAACTAGCTGTAAAATGGGTTTTGATTAGTTTATGAAAAGGTTAATGTGACATGGCTGCCTGTGAAAGGAGGACTCTGGATCTGAAGGCCTACACAGTACCTCCAAGTTGTAGACTCCTATGTCCATATTAGGCTGTTAAATGGTACCTGTGCTGTCCTCACATCTTAGGTAATTTGCTGATATTTATTTAAGATCTTCAGGTTGCACAGAGGCCTCCTGCAGTAAAACTTAGGGTGTGTCTTCATGGCATAATGCAATGTCACATGGAGATACCTAAAGTAGCTCTGCACTGTACCATGTGGATTTCGCCTCAGTTCCCCAAGTGGCTCAGAATGCAAGAGGATCTGAATTCATATTTCGTGAGGAGCCTTAATGCTGGCACATCTTAACTTTTGAATACTTGATTTTGCAACCTCAATGATGTAATGTAGTTGTTTTTCGTATAACTATATAGATAATATTCTGGTAGTGCCCACGCTCATGGCCCAACTTTTCCTTGTTGCTGCAAGTATGTAGAGACAAACCTTTGTCTGAATAGTTTAACACACGATACAAGTAGTTGGTCTCCTAAGCAAAATGGTTCTATTTGATGGTATCTCTTTTAACAATAGACCTTGCCTTTAAATAAATGCATTAATATCTATAAAAGTATCATTTATTATTATTTGAAAAGCTGTAGGAAGCTGACACAATTAGTATGCTATAAAAATAAGTATTTAATACTTATTCTTATAACATTACAAAATTCTGGTCTGTTCAGACTTCAATCCTCTGCAGACCTTCTTATTCCATGAGATTACATAGTTTTGACTGATGGTGCATTTAGTCTGCAAATTTTTAAAGGTACACTATATCTTAATATTCTTAATTGCATACCTCAGTATGCAAGGGATTGAAAGTAAGAACAACTGAATCTTTTCTCTCTTTCTCTTAGAAGATGAAATGAGTAAACTTTAATTTTCTGGGTTAAAGTTTTTTTTTCTCAAAGTTTTGAGAATAGGGCATTAGATAATTCACTATCTTTATTCTGAAAGTATTATGTTTATCTTTTGGTTTTAGTGGAGTTGGCATGGTCATAAATCCCTCCTTCTTCTGGCTGTTATTTCTGTCTGGTAAATTATTTTTTTATTCACAAGGCAATAAAAGGTCACTGGAAAGAAGAATATAATATTCACTCTCATAAAATAAAGTTAAAGAGTATTTAGCATTTATATCTTTCCAGGGTGGTAAACTAAATATGGTTTATTTGACTCAATGAAGACCTATGATACTGAAAGGGATAAATCTAATGATTTGTTTTAACGGAGTAAGATAAATCTTTCAAGTCAAATCTTTAGTAATGCTATGTTGTTACTGTGAAAGTCCACTGTAAAATTATACATAGGTACCCATGGAAAGTACAGTATTTTGCATCTTACCTGCCAATAGTATTCATGAGTTGTACAACTGGATCATTTAGCAAACATCTCTTGATGTACAACTCATCTAGTACACTGTTTGCCTATTATACTTTCAAAGAAATACATTGTTTACTGAAACTGAGTATTGGATGTCAGCAAAATTGTAGGAATAATAGACCATTTCTATTTTTCATCAAACCACACTAAGACTGAGGAACCAGAAAAGGTTCGTGAGTAGTAGTTTCTGGCCATAGCATTGAACTCATTGAATTAACTGTCTCTGGGAAATCTGATTTTGCTTGCTAGGAAAAAAATCAGAATACTTAATTTAAAACAAAACAAAACAAGAATTTAGTATAAAAAAGTGTTTAGAATGTATCTTAAATGGGAACAACCAAGGGAACAACCTGTGAAAAAAAATAGCATGCAATCATGTAATTAAATCATGTCACAATATATCTAGCAGGAGGTTGCAAAGGACTTGACTGACTTCACAGTAGGGCTATGTGAAGCTTCGGCAGCCGATTTGATTTGGAGGTGATTCAGCCTGATGCGGCAGCCAAATCTCCAAATCCAAATTGAATC
>NW_017728886.1:37149790-37184401 GCF_001723895.1 Crocodylus porosus
ATAGCAAAGGAAATTCTGGTGAAGGAGGGAGAATCTGAACTTGTGCTCCATCCCCCTCAAAGTTCCCCTAGAGGCAGGTCTCCTTCTCTGGAAGGTGCTGTGGAGGAGATTGTGGGGTCAGGTGGCTCAGCTTCTCCTGTTGTTGTGCCTCTTCTTGGCAAGGAGGGAGATAAGGCAGGATCCCCACCCTCAACTCAGAAATGGCTGGGTAGTGTAGTGTGGGATTATTTTGAGGTGGCAGATGATCCCAGGTATGCTACCTGCCAGCACTGCCGAAGGCAGATCAGCCGGGGCAAGGATATAAAACACTTCACCACCACGGCAATGTTGCTGCATCTCAGAAGGCAGCACACCCTTGCCCTTGTTCCTCTTCAGCCTGGCACCAGTGGGAGCATGCCCAAAAATAAGTTTCCCTCTCACTTCAAAGCCCCCATCTCCAAGAAGCAGAGGCAGGCCACCCTGGACTGGTGGGGGAAAGGCAGAGACAAAGGGGGTGCGTTCCAAAGGTGAGCAAGGTGATGCAGAGCATTGGGGAGATGCTTGCTCTGGATGGCCAGCCCTTCTCCTTTGTTGAGCATCCAGGGTTCAGGTGGCTCATGGTGCTTATGACCCTATCATACCAAGTGCCTGTACATACCACCTTTAGCAGGATGGTTTTGCCCTCCCTATATGAAGCATGCAGGGAGTGCTAGGGGGAGGAGCTGTGGAAGGCAGGTCTGCAGGTAGCTTTGCACTTCACCTTGGACATCTGAAGCAGCCGGGGTGGAGATCATGTCAACCTCTCCCTCACAGGCCACTGGTCCCATCAGTTGGTGGGCTCTTTTTCAAGCGGAGGTGTTGGATGAGTCCCACATGGCAAGGGAGATGATGTGGCCATGAACTACATGGTGCAGGGGTGGCTCGTTGGGCAGGGCAAGCTCACCTGTGGGTTCATGGTCACTGACAATGGGGCTAATATGGTCAAGGCGGTGCGCGATGCAAACTTTGTGGGCATCCACTGTGTGGTACACAAGTTCCACCTTGTAGTCATGGATGCCTTGGAGGGAGATAGGGCTCCTGATGACAGTGTCATTACTACCAGCCAGCTCATTTTGAAATGCAGGAAGGTGGCAGGCTACTTCCACTGGAGCATCAAGGTAGGCAAGATGCTGTGTGACAAACAGGCAGAGCTGAATATCCCTCAGCACAAAATCATGCAAGATGTGGAGATTCAATGGAACTTCTCATACCTGATGCTGGAAAGGCTGGTTGAGCAACAGAAGGCTATCCATGAGATGGCTTTGGTTGGGAAGATTGGGTTCAGCAGCCCCCTTAAAACAGTGTGGGATACCATCTCTTGGTGGTGCTCAAGCCATTCTTCGAGGCCACTGAGAGCCTCAGCACTGGTGATACCCACCTTAGCCAGGTGATCCTCATAGTGAAGGAGCTTAAGAGTGAAATGGAGAAGTTCCAGGGGATCGATGTTCCTGGCTGGGGAAGCCTCTTTCACTACAGGTGCAGATGCTGGTGAAGCAGGTGCAGGAGGGCATCAAAAAACAGCTGGGTCCATTGCGGTCCAGTATGGTCCATGTGCTGGTGGACATGTGCTACCTGAGGGTGAAGGGGAGCATCTGCAGCAGTAAAACACTTGATCACTGGATGGAGGTGCTGGTGAATAGAGGTGGGGGGATGTGGAAGAGGGGGATCCACTATCCCATGCCAGCATTCCAACCATGAGCCAATCTCCTCCACCACAGCCAATGCCAATGTGGGCCAAGGGCATGGCTTCAATGTTGGGGTCCAGAGGCACCAGACCCCACCATCAGGCAGGTAGCATGGAGGCCTGAGTGGCTACCACAGTCAGGTGTGGCAGTATCTGGTCATGGTTGCCCAGGAACACCTGTCTTGTCCGCTGACCAGTGTACCAAGCAAGGTGTTCAGCATTGCTGGTGATGTTGTGACACCCCACCACAACTCCTTGGATCCTGGTTTGGTGGAGCAGCTGGCATTCCTGAAAGTGAACCTCCTACTGCTGGGGTTTCCCAAGCTCCATGTGCAGATGGAGTGAGTACCACCCACTTCACTCTGCACCTAATTGCTTTTTTATTTGCTTTCAGAACCTTGAGGTGCACTTTCACAGAAACCCCTCCACCTATCTCCTTGAAACTAGGCAGGCTTCATGCCCTTAGAAGAGGCTACCATCCCTGCTGTTTTCATCTGAATCTGCAAAAAAAATGACAAAGTTATAGGTATTGTAGTGATTACTCATTATAGTTTTTGACAGAATCTCGGAATCCGAATCAACAGACTCAAATTGCCCAAATCTGAAACGAATACTTGCTGCTTCACACAGGCCTACTTCACCGCAATAAAAGTCCTTTATAATGTTGTTTTTATAAAATTTTCTATATTTTTTAAGTAAATCAAAAGAAAAGGAATCCCACTACACAGAATTATGCTGGCCTGGACATAAGCCATCAGTACAACCAGAGCTTTTAGATTTAAATTCTGTGCTTGAGCTCATATCTTAATTGGTAGCACCAATAAACTATGGGCCTTGTTACATAGTAATTTTAGGCAACTTCTGGAGCTCTTAACCCTTTTATTGGCTGCCCGTTAAGTGGCTTAAAACACCCATTATTCAGTTTAAAGTTGCACTGCTCCAGGGCAGGATTATCTCTAATCCACATAAACCTTGCTCCTGTTCCATTACGGTATGGCCACAACACATAGTTGTTCTGTCCAAGCTGAAGTTTTCCAGTATCTCAGGATGCAGTGGCCCCTCCTGAGTCAGGGTTAGCAGGGATGCCCGGGCTGCCTCATTGCTTCTGCCAGGCAAAGCAAGCACCACAGCCCTGGAGTGCCCAGCAGCAGCAATGCCTCCCACTGCTAACCAGGCTGTTGCTTACTCTGCCCGGCAGGAGCAGCAAGGCAGTCTGGGCAATGGGAGGCACTGTGGCCACTGGATGCTCTGGGGCTGTGGCACTCACTCTGCCCAGTGGGAGCAGCAAGTCAATCCTGCCCCTAACTCCTAGTCTCACCCCTGCTCACCAAGCCTCTAGTGGCAAGTCACAGCTGTGCAGGTGAAGGAAAGTCAGAGATGGGTTTTCACTGCACATTGCCAAACAGCAACGTTTATGTAGCTTACAGCACAAGGTGTAACAAGGTCCTCCCTCTCTCTCCCTTCACTTCTGACTTTTTGTATTTACATTTCTCTCTTCTTGTTATACACTGTTTTGTGCATGTCCTTTCACAGCATCTGATGAAGTGAGCTTCATCCCATGAAAGTTTGTGCTATATATGTGTGTGAGAGAGAAAGAGAGAGTGTTTATGCATGTGTAAAATCAAAACAATTAAAGAAAAGCAGTAATTCAGTTTAAATATCTTCAGAACGTATCTTAGATAGGAAAAAGCAAGAGTCCTACAGAGAAAAAATCTACTTTGGTTAATCTATAAGTTACAGATCTACCCTGCTTTCTCTTTGACTTCAAACTAACATCACCGGCTATGTCTCTCAGCAGCAATAGATGTTATCCTCTATGTGGGCTGCCACTGAAGAGGGGCATTTTGCCTTTTGGATTCCCAATTTTAGATTGGCAGCACAGTAGTGTTGACACATGGGAACCCTCAGGTCAATTCCAGGCTCTAGAGAGGTGAGGGTGAATAAAGGTTCTCCTGTGTGCATCCCCTGCTACCTTTCCACCTCTCACTCATTTCCCCTTACCCTTAGCTCCTGTCACTTTAAGCCGATTATTGTCTCTCATCTCACCCTCAAATCCTCGCTCTTTCTCTTCATTCTGCATGTTGCCTGAAGCTGCAGTGGTGTGAGCATTGAAAATACAGGATGGAGAATCTCTGCTCTCATATCTGGTGCTCAGAAACACAATGGCTTCCAGCTGTTGGAGAAATTGTAGGGAAAGTCTTAACCAGCTTCTGAAGTCCTGGAACCTGCTGCTTTGTTTTAATTGCATGACAAACAGAGTGGGGGAAGCTCCCATTAAACAAACAGGAAGTAGGGTTCAGGTGGGCACAATTCCATCCCATAAGAGTTAATAATCCAGTTGATCCTGTGATATCCATTTCCTACAATCTTATCAATACAGATAATGAATTGATGGAAATTCTTTCATGAGCCAGATGATTTGAATTTGGCCCATTATTGGATTAAATCTAAATAGGATGCTTTAATAAGCACAGATACTTAAACACAATACTTAAAAACAATCCTTCTTTTATTTAGCTGCCAGAGTTTAGGGCTCTTCAACACCTAGTCATGAGTATCTGAATTGCAGAGTCTTGCTTATGCAAAACTTCTGGCAATTTAAACCCAGAAAATCAACTTCTGAACTAAGCTTTTAATCTTTACTCTCAGGCTTTTTTTCAGCAATGGATCTGCCTGAAGTGGTGTTGAAAACCATTTAAATGCTATTGTATATGGAAGATAACTATTTTCAATACAGTGTCTCAAAGAGTGATTGAGACTTGGTGAAACTTTTTCCTCCTTGCTGTCTCAGTGCCTAAAATCAAATATAGTTTCTATTTATCCTTCTACCTACTGAGCTCCCTGCCTTGGGCTTCTCAAGTGGCACCTTGTAACTTCATAACTCCCATAAATCAGGTAATCCTGCGTATTGAGTCCTACAGGTGCCAAGATCTTATTTTTTTTCCACCAAGATTTATTGGGTCATGATTTTTCATGCCTCTTGGCACCCCAAGACAGTGGATATTTATATTTTTCTTCCCACCTTCTCTCTAACACTTCCAACAGTGGCCATATTTCACAGTTTGTGTTCCAAAATTATCATTTCATGACCAGTGCCCCATGTGTTTGGATGAACGTGGTCTTAGAGTGCCTCCAGTTGTTTTCTTCCACATGGTTTGTTGTATTGTGGTTTTTCATGGAAAGAAAATAAATATTTTCGTGATAGATGTATAGGTTTCCCTCACTTTATGCGGGTTTTGTATGAGAGAATTTGCTCTTATGCAATAACCCTTTTTATACCAAAAATTCGCTATATGTGAGGTAAACTCATTCTTATGCAGTTGGTGTGGTGGAAGCCCACAGCCAGCTGCTTTGTGCAGTGCATTGTGGGAGTAATGAGCACCAAAATATAGTCTCCTGTGTGGATCTGTGCTCCTTGTCCACGACATGTTTCTGTAGTTGCCATCCCCATTATGATAGTGCCCTGTGCTTGTGTGTACTGTCTGCTGTCGGTGAGTACCAAAATTGTCTTGTAAGAGTGGCAGAAATGGGTCTGGGGGTCAATATAGTCGAGGTCTTGGAACATATCCTTGTTTGTTAAATTGTAAAGTGAATTCCCTTTATGCAAATTTGAGTTATGCACCGTTTTCCAGGAACACATGTATAGCATAAAGCAAGGGAAACCTGTATTGCAAATAATCTGTTTTGTGTTTATTTTGTAAAGGAATTTGGACTCAGGTAGGCTGATAGAGCTTCCCTATTGGTGTTTCTACAAAACGGTAAGTTGGCTATATGACATGTGTGACAGTCCCCTACTTACCACATTTCAAGAAAGAAAAGGGAAATGATTTTTCTTTATACAGAAAATTACAAGGACATGCTCTCTGCATACTAGCATGTTTTGGCAACCTCCCAAATGCTCCCTGAAGGAAAGACCACCACCATTGGTGGTTAAGTACCAACTGCATTGTAGCTGCTTGTTACATAAAACTTAAACAGTAAAGTAGTTTACTGTCTTTAAATGATTTAGAAGTCTAGCCGTGACACCACAGAGTCCTCATGCATAGGCGGCGGAAGGCCAGGGCTATCTGGGCTGAGCCTCTGCAAATGCGAGACAGTGGGTTGGGCCACAAGGCAGCCCAGCTGCAGCAGGGGTGGGGAGGGGCATGCATGCAGCATTGAGGAAGGGAGGGAGGCTGGGGCGGGGCCGCAGGCAGCAGGCGTCTCGTCAGGGGGCATGGCAGGGGTGCAGCTCCCGCTGCTGCATGCACCCCTGGGGAGAGCATGGGGGGTGCCCCCTCCCCCACCCCTTCCCTCACATACTTATCAGCGGGGGGAGGGGGGGGAAGCACACATATACTCAGCCCCCCCAAATAATTTTTCTCCCTCCACCTATGCCAGCATGGATTACATCTGTCCAGGAAGCGAGATAAATTAGCCTAGTCTGGAATCCATGCTGTTCCAGTTTGGCTAGCTGTGATCATACTAAAAGTTCTTCCCATGTATGTATGTACTACAATGGACACTACTGTAAAAGCAGTATAGACAGGCCTAAAGTCACCTTACTGGGATTTGAAAGCTAAATCATATTTCCCTAAAATGCAGTGTTTAGACACTTAATAACAGTGATGGAATGAGGTGTCGTCATAATATAAATAATACTCAGAATGTTGTTAATATTTATACTAGCTTATTTAACTGTTTCAGTGTATTTGGGCTTCAGAAGTTTCTAACCTTAATATATTTTACAGTTTAAGCTCTTTCTAATCGTGCCTACATCCTTGTTTCATCTCTGTCTCTAAGTAGGGTATTATAACGTTACATTACAACACCTGAGATTGCCGAAGCGTTTATTGATTATATACACTTCTGTGTTCAGAGACCTTGACCAAAGTGAAATAAAAATCATGGATCACAGGTCTTAATGAGGAATAGCAAGGGGGTGAAAGGATTCCACACCACATCTAATATGTCTGTATTTATCCACTGGAGTTCAGTCAACCCCTACTGAGGATAGTGCTTGTCAGAGGTGCTGACTTTGAATGACAAAGTCTTCCCATAACCTTCAAACAAAGCCTCAGTTCAGGCCAATCAGAGACATCCAAGTGAGTCCCAGAGCAGCCATAAATGTCTTATATTCATCTTTCATTGTGTAACAGTTTGGAAATAGGGTCTAAAAGCAAGTCACACACACAACTATATTATATTTTAAATGCTTCTGATTTCTTTCCAATATGCTCAGGAAAAAAAAAAGATGCATTTTCTGTGTTCCTTATTTTACAGTTCATCAAAGTAATGTGATTATGGTGGAAAATAAGCCCAATGATAATATTATGCCTGTCCATTTCTTATGCATTTCAAAGAATTTTCAGTCTAATACAAACCAAGGTAATCAGTTCTTATGGCATCAGAATT
Source organism: Crocodylus porosus (assembly GCF_001723895.1). Lineage (NCBI taxonomy): Eukaryota > Metazoa > Chordata > Crocodylia > Crocodylidae > Crocodylus > Crocodylus porosus. The sequence continues at coordinate 37,156,887 of NW_017728886.1, forward strand.
CATTATTAATGCTCAAAGCAAATGATACTGCTCCAATTAATTTGACTTCAGGAAGGATATTATGTAATTTGGAAAAAATTGGAAAGGAGGATTTTTATGCAACTTTAGGTTTTCCTCAAAACCACCAATGATTGTTGTTATGTGTTATGTATAGCGCACCAGTATGTCTGCAGATATTATGTATGTATGTAAATTTCCATGATGAACAATTGCTTGCTATTTTCTAAAAATGTCAATCCATTTTTTAAATTGATTCATTAGTGCAGAAGCAGATTTGAACGGATCTTTAAGTAAAGAATTTAGCAGGGTATTGTCTGTCCCCTTCACCCCCTGCCCCCCAAGCCCTTCAGTAACACAGTTTGATAAGGGAAGGTAGGATTCTTTATGGACTCTTACTCGCCTCTTACTTGGCACCTGTGACAGGGCGCTTAACACGCCTATCACTTTAAGAGAAGAGGCTGCTTGAAAAGCAGCCGACAGGTGTGGCAGGGGTCAATTAGAGGGTTCCCTGACCAGAAGGGGTATGGGCTTAAGGCATATAAACCCAAGACCTGAGCTGGTCAGAAAGTCTATCCCTAGGTGTCAGAGAGAGAAGTCCTCCTGGGCAGCAGGGCTCCTGAATAACATCTGAGCTGGAGTAAGTAGCACTGATGACTGTGGAAGGGACTAAGGCATGGAAAAGGTCCCAACAGGCCTGGAACAGGGTCAGAAGCCTGGGAACAAGACTGGAGCCCAGGAAGAGGGCAGAGCATGAGGGCCAGAGGGCCCAGGACCCATAGAGGGGCAGAGTGTGGGGTCCAGAGGACAGAGTGTTGGGGTAGAGGCCAAGGAGGGGTGAGGACTGGGGCTGGGAGCCTGTAGCAGGAGGGGCACCTAGGGTTGCCATGCTCTCCCCTAGTTGCCCTCTGTACCACCCCAAGCTGCCTACAAGCACCCTCTCTCGCCCGCCACGTCTTGGTCTTATTTATATTAAAGGGAGGCTGCCTTTCGTCCTCCTGCTATCGCTTGCCCTGTTCCTCTAATGGGTGTTCTGTGCACCCTGGCCTTATGGGATATGCGTGTCACCAACCATCCCTGTACCATGCCCCAAGCCTTGCAGATGTACTCAGCACCTCACTTTCACAGGGGCTGTCTGCAGCCTGTCTCTCGCAGCGCCTCACTGGGCACTCGTGCTCTCCGCAGCCCCTGTTTCTCTCACTGCACCTCACTGGGCGCTCAGGCTCTCAACAACCTTGTCACTCTCTGCCTTACTAGGCACTCGGAGTTGGCACATGCCCGATACTGCGCCCTTTTGGCGCTTGGGGTCGGCACACTCCCTATGTTGCCTTTTATCGGTCGCTGCCCACTCTCTGGGACTTTTCTCGCTGCCCACTCTCTGGGGCTGGGATCTCCACACTGCCGTGAGTCCCATATGAGGCCTCCTCCAACCCCTGGTAGCCTCACCCAAACCTCCAGTCTAACAGTAAACAAAACACAAGCTCCTTGGCTATAACATAAATCTAAGCCATCTGGCTATAACAACATTCAAGCCACTCCAGGGTTGCTCCATCTTTCACCAGCATTGCATTGTTTGGCCATTCAGGCCTCTTCCTCACTCAGGCAGAGCTCCCTCCCCCTTGGTTGCCAACAGGGAACTGCATGCCTGGCCTCAACCCTGGGGTTTAAATGGGAGCCAGGCCCTGCCCCTTCTGGTCACCTGACCACTAGCAGGTGTGGGTCACTGGCTCTCTCTAGTTGCCCTAGCAACCGGCTCCTGAGAAGTTATCCTGGCTCTCCAAGTTGCAGGCACCTTTGTGCCCTGCTACAGAACCCATAGCTCAGGAAGGCTGTATGTCAACAGATCATCTGCAAGGCATGGGCATGGTGTGAAGCGGAGGTTGGAGCCACATAGTTGTCCCTTAAGGCAATGACTGTGGACACCTGTGGTCATGAGAGAACGATCAAGTCTGGGAATCCCTGGGGCAGCCTCCCCTTATCTAAAAGCTAAAAATGATCAAAGAGTAGCAGACAAGAAAAGGGCTGATTGCCCAAAGGGAGACAGATGAGGACTGAAGGGGTGTTATGGCCAAACCTGGAGTGGAACCCTGTTATGGCACCATTGTGGAAACTGAGAGCAGTACTGATGGCTGATAGCTCCTGAATCAAATGTTTGATCTTCAAAGCACAGTGCAAGTCTCCTCTATACTCTATGCTTACCCTGATAGTGTGGGACAGTATTTCAATTAATGGGACAGAGGGTTTTGTTATAGATGCTGGCTGTACACCAATTTGTGTTGGTTTGTGTACAAGTACTCCAAAAACAAGGGTAAGTAAAACCCAGATTTAAGGTAGGTCAAGAGTTATGTACAAACTTTGTCCTCAGCACCAGGGTGATTTTTTTTTCCTCGGCTGTCATAATGACTGGAATGTAATTTTAAAATGAAACACTTTATAAATTGCCAGCATATCCCTGTCCACCAGCATGTAGGGGCATAGGCCCTGTAATGATCCCATCTATATATCAATTCTGATACTCTGCACCGTGCCAAAAAAGGACATAGCTGGAAATCCACATGCTAGGAATATAAGACTAGCAAGGACTTTCTGGGTCATTGGGTCCAGTCCCTTGCTGTTGCAGGCAACCACATCACAGATCCCTCCATAAACTAATCAAGCTCTGCCTCAGTGGCATAACTAGGGTAGACTGACCAAGGCAGCTGCCCTGGGCTCCAAGGGGGAGAGGGCTCAGAAAAATATGGCTACTGCTTCAGCCATGTGATCAAACCAGTGGCAGTCGCAACTGGAAGTTACTGCTGCCCCTGTGTATGGCAGCTGTCCCCAGCACCCAGCCATATCATTAAGTTTCTTCTCCATTTTAAAACTAGTTATATCATTGCTCTACTGGCTAGGAAACTTCTTTTAATTTTCATTCTAACTTTATTCATGGCCAGTTTATACAAATTTGTTTTTGTGCCAGAGTTGCTCTTTGGACTAAATAGCAATTTTCCTTCCCTGGGGCTTACCCCCTTTGGTGTATAGATAGCAGTTATATCCCATTGCAGCCTTCATTTTGCTAGACAAAACAGGCCAAGCTTTTCAGGGCTCTGTCAATCACTACTTTTGTAGTGCTTCAATCTGTCAATCTGAAGTCATTTTTGTTGTTGAGGATGACATAGGGGTCTAGGGCCTTGGACACACAATTACTTTTATTGCTCTTAAAGCACTACAAAAGCAAGCATTCAATCATTTAGGCTGTTGGTAGAACTACAAAGATGGTGGATCTGCCACAAAAATGGCAGATGCGCTATAAAAAAGTTACTATTTCAAACAAACTTCTTTATAGCACTGTTTTGTACAGGTTTTGTCAGATGCTCCCCACCATCCCAGTCTTCTACTTTCCTTTCTTACCCCAATAAGGAGAGTGGCTGACTTCTTAACAGACTGTAGTGATCAGAGTTGTAGCTGCCCTGCTTTCTTCCACTGAATATGTTTGACAGAATGGACTTTTAATAGCCAGTGCTCTTGTTGGTGCTCCTACCACACTGACTACAGGCAAAGCTCCTGCCTCAGCCACCAGTACCTTGGGAGGACTGGCAAGAGCTGATGCTCCAACTACATTGTCTGTAGGTGTTGTACATGGCCCCTACTGCCTGTAGGGGTGGCAGGGATGAGGAGAGCAGGTGTCATCACCCTCTTGTGCCACACAGGTAGTGGGCATGGGCAGGAGCAAGGAGAGCAGCTGTCTTCAACCTTCTTGATACCCCATTGAGTGAGAAGAGTGCTGCCTTTAACAGCTGCTCTTCCTGGTGGCTGCTGTAGACTGATCACTACCCATTTCCTTGACAGGGGAGAGAACAGGCTGTCAGTAATCTGGTTTGCTGGCAGGTTCTCTGGGGGTGGGGAGACCTAAGAAGCAATCCGTGAACATCAACTGTCTGGCCAGCACACCTTTGGGGTAAATTTGTAGCATTCCAGGCAGGGGGCTATGCATATGTGCATATTACCATCATACTTTATTTCTAAAGATCTACAAAGTGCCTCAGTACCTTAAAGAGCTTCAAGTGAACATGTGTCCAGGGCCTAGAATTGTACACTGGATTCCAGTTGTACAAAACCATTGATACTGCTTCTGTTGGAATACCTTACTTCCCTACCTTACTACCTTACCTTACATCCTTTCCTTCATTTGTCTTCTGCACAGCTGCATCACACTGGTAGCTCATAGGCATCCTGTATTGAACTGGTACACCCAGACACATCTACACATGCAATTAACACGCAACAATAAACTCCAGCACATATTGTGCCGGAGTTTATTGTTCCTGGGCACCACAGTTCAATATGTGCCTGGGACTACAGCATGTTGATCCAGGTTGGAGCAGCCCCAGTTGGCAGGGGGCTCTGGGAGTCAGCCTGGGGCTGCTTCTTCCAGTTTAATATGCTGGGGAGGGGCTGGCTGAGGCACAAGGGTGCTTCAGTGTAAGGGCTAGCCAGCAGGCAGTCCCCACACTGAAGCACCCTCATGCGCCATCGGCATTTACATGTATGTTGCTGTGGAGTAAAAAGCTCCACCACAGGATAGTACTTGTGTTTATAAGTACTAACCTACACAGAGTTAATTAGTTTATTCCATCCTAATAGCACTGCACGTGTACATGCTGAGACATTTACTATGGAGCTAATTAGGCAACTCCACAGTACATTTCTCATGTAGATGTGCCCCTAGGTCCCTTTTCTTAGATATTTCAAACTGGTGAGCTTCAGTTTACTGCAGAAATTCTTGTTACTAGTCCTTAATTTCATCCCTTGTATCTTGTATTACCACATTTTTGTTACTGTATTCCTCAAGGTCTTTTTTGTTCTTCTTGTATGATATCCTGATCCTCAGACCTGTTAACAATGCATCCTACCTGTGTGTTACCACATTTCATTAGCACACTCATTCTTTATGACAAGTTCATTAATGAAAACATCAAACAGTACTGGCCCCAAGATCAGTGCTTGAGGAACTCTAGAGTATGCTCTGTAGCTTAATGCTTCCGCTTTCAGCATAGCCTGCTATCATGTCACCCTTTTGGCCAGTTACCTACCTTAAAATTCTTCTACTAATCTCCATCTTAACTAATAATTTCTCATGGCATTTTTTACTGACGTCTCAATGGATGAGAGCAATATATATCCTAGCAGTTTGCTTGGAAGTATCAGATTCTTATTTCAGATGCATTTATGGAAACACATTAATGTAAATCTGGCTGTACAGGTATAACTGAGGGCAGAATTTGGGGGTTTTAGTGTGATATCCTTATGCTGCAGTATTCTTGCACTCTCGCTCAGACTCTACCATTCATTAGAGTAAATGTAGCTGTATACATTATACTGAGCTATCAAAAAGGAAGCCACTGATTTTAAATATGTTAATTATTTTGTTTATCCCTTATTAAAATTCCTGATTCTGCACTCAGTTTTACTGTTCTAAATCCAGAATGTAACTCCACTGAGGCAAATGGATTTATTCTGGATATGCAATACTGTAACTGAAATCAGTATTGTAAATCTCCTCGGAGAGATAATGCCAGTGAAGAACTGAGTGCTGCAGCAGAGAGCCCTGCTATGTCTTGTCCTTCACATGTCCCTATACTTGCTATACTGAGGCCTCAGGCATATAATATAGTGGTTTCTACTAGCTCTCCACCAGCAAAGTACCCCCAAATGGAGGGAAAACTCTTCACAAAGCAAAGTGACTTAGGCAAAAGAATTTGTCCTTTTAAACTTTCAGTGTCCAATTTTACTTATATAGTAAATGTTAATAATCATACTGTGCTTCTCTGCTTTTGAAAAGTGTATGGGATCCATGGATAAATAGCATTGTTGATTATGTAGGATCCTGTGAGATTAATGTGAGATTTATTTTATTCTCTAAGGCTAGAAATAGACATCGGCAAATGAAGTGGATCAGCTGTGCTGGAATATATCATAAAAAAAAATTATGGCAGCACAAAGGCAAAGAAAGGCAATGTCTGTTTCCACCCTGCCTTATAGCTGCTTAGGTAGGAGAAATTGCTTCCTATGGAAGCACAGTACAATTGGTTTGCTGATTTCTGGGCCTCTTCCTCTTCTGATCCAGTGAGTTTGGCCACTGTTACAGAGCTAATGCTATCAGTGGCCCAACCAGAATAACAGATTTATTTGAAATGTATTTTAAGGGCAGCAATGACTTTACTCATTTAAAAAATCAAACAAAACTGTGACAACATAAAGACCTATAAAACCTGCCATTTTTCAAATAAAAAATATTTTGATTCTCTCTACACTACTGCCCTCTCCATGCACGGAGAAAGAAAATATAGAACAGGGTAGGTAGGCTCTTAGTTTTCTGCTTAGAGAAACAGAAAGCTTCATGGACTATAAGCAACATAAAACACCTTGGGACCCATAAAATAGCTTGCAAAGCACAAAAATCTCAGTTGCTCTTGCAACCTGATATCAGGATTTCTCTTGAGATGCAATAGATCTTGAGGTAAAAGTAACTACACCAGCTTTCAGAAAATGTGAACTTGCCCTGGTTAGAACCTGAAAGCAACAAAATTGAAACACCTTATATAAACCAGAAAAGAATTGGAACAGGGCTTGGATCACTTAGCAACAATAGCCTGAACCAGACAAATGTAGCAAGAACTGTAAAAATTTGTGGTAGCACAGCCTGGTGCTCTAAATGGATATTTAGTCTTTCAGGCTCCCCTGAAGTCACAGCAATCAGGAAATATTTGTATAAGCTAAAAGAGGAGGAGTTCGCTCTTTGTGACTGTTGCTGTCCGATATTATGCTTCCTGAAGAGCAATTATAAATTATTGATGGAGTTGGAATGAGTGGGAAGAGATCCTTGCTGAAAGGACTGATAAAAGAACAAGGCCTTCAGCAGGCTCTTACATGCAAAAAACACATTGAAAACATTATGCAAACAACACATTGAATTTAATATGGATGATGCTAATTGGGTTCTATAAGAACTTAATCGGGTTCTGTAACAATTACTCTAAAAGAACATAGAATCTAGTAGAGAAAACACATTCTCTAACTTTTTAAACCTTCTTGTCCATAGCAGGTAATAGCATTCTGTAGTTCATTCAACAAACTGTCTCTGTGCTAACCTAAAAAATTCTTATCCTCTATGGTATATAATATGGGTGTTATCATAAAGGTTAATAAAATGACAACATTTCAATAGAAAACAAAGCAGGTTTGGACCATATCCTGTCATCTTTCCCAGCAGAATCAAGCCTAAAATGGGGGCACTTCAAATAAAAGCTCTGCGCTCGTATATCCAGGATCAGGCAGTATCCGGGTTTTCCATTTTCCATGGAAAAACAACATTTTCTCCTTCAAAGGAGAAAAACCCAGGAAACTGTGTCAGAGTTCCAGCCTGCAAGGAGCTCAAGGAGACTGATCAGGCAGGGGGCACTATGTGTATGTGCACACACACATATGCACATGGCCAGCAATACAACCAGGCAGTGTGGTGTAGGCACAGCTGGTGAACTCAGACTGGTGGGGCAAGTGGAGTGGCATATGGGAGCAAATCCCCTCCCCCACCCCACTCTCATGTGACACTTCACCCACCCCACCAGTCTGAGTTCACCAACCATGCCTGCTGTGATGGAGAGGAGCTCCTGCAACTTCCTTCAAGTAAGTCTGGTGGGGGGCAAAGGCAATGTGTGGTGGGCAAGAGGCATAGGCAACATGCTGGGGAGGCACAGCAAGGCAGGTGCCCCCCAGATTTCTGTGCCCACAGTGGGGTGTTGGGGCATGGGACTGCTTCCTAGTTGGACTGGCATTGGGCAGGAGCCATCTCTATGGCCTACCAGGTGGGACCTGGCACAAGAGGGCAGAGCGAGGTGGGGAGACTTGGTGCTGCTGCCCCTGTGACTGTCACCAGGAGTACCACGCCATCATGGCTGCCAAAGTAAGGTGCCCCCCTGCCTGCCCAGCAGCAGCAGTGCAATGCTGCATCTCATGCTGTGTCTTGCCCACTGGGACACAGTGGCGGCTCCTGTCCAGTGCTGATCTGGCCAGGCTGCAGCCCCGTGCCCCACTGTGGGTGCAGAAATTGGAGGGGGGAAACATAACCCCCCCATGACCCTCTGACATCACTTTTGCCCACCCCTCTCTTCCCCACCCAGACCCCTCTACCTCACACACTGGGGACCAACAGGGCTGAGGAGGATTGGAAACTGTGGGATGGGAGTGAAGGGCACCGGCAGAGTCAGGGGACTTCAGGTTGGAGTAAGAGGAACCAGCAGGGCTGGGGAGGCTGGGAGACCTGTGGGTCCAGAGTGAGGGGCACCAGTGGTGCCATGGGAGGTCCAGGAGTGAGGTGAACCAGCAGGTCTGGGGAGGGGTGGGGGGCTGTGGTTTGGGAGTGAAGGTCAACAGCATGGACAGGGCACCAGCATCTCAGAGCTGCATCACAAACCAGCAAGGGGCACAGCCGCAGTTGAACCTGCATCCTGGTGAGTGAAGGGGGCAGAAGGACCTCTGATTTTTCCATGATAAAAAAACCCAAAATCAAACACCAAAACATATAGGTATTTAGAATGTATTTATTATAGCGATTGAGGCACTGGTAGGATCCATATAGCTTTAAAATTTTAAGTATATCAATAAAACATTGTGTTCAACTGATACTTATATATAAAATTCTGTTTCAGTTTAATCATATAAAAATTTGTAATTTGGGGTTTTAAATAGGAAAATTTGGGATTTTTTTATCAGAGGAAACCAGGATCCCTGGTGCTCAGTCACTCGATCTGCAGGATATAACACACACAGCCCTAGAACTGAGTTAAGGACTATGGCCTCCATATGCATAAAGCCCCTAGTGGGTAATAGATATGGACATCTGCACTTTACTGTTTCCCTAGGTGGTTTTGGGGCGAGCAGGAGGTGTTCTATGACTGTACGCACAGACTATGCTTCTGACCTGCTCATACTTCTACCCATTCAGCTGCCTTGTAAAGACTTGATCTTCTCCCCTATGTGCATGATGACAAGGCTTCAGGCTGGCTTCTCAGTGCTCTGAGAAAACAACATTTCTTTTGCATTTGGCCCTAACAGAGGCAACTTAATAGGTTTTGAATTGGGCAACCAGTTATTTCTGTCTTTTACGTATAAGGTCTAGACAGGTGAACTACTACACTGCTTGAAAGTGGGCATGGGAAGACTTACTGATCTTGACTGTGCGCACAAGTTCAGTGCGCACAAACCTGTTTGAAAATGGTTGAAACCAGTTTGAGATAAACCTGGTTGAATGTAGTGTCAGACTTAACTAATTTAGGTCAAACCGGTTTATGCAATGTCTGTCCCAGATCCCTTCCTGGTTTAACTCAAACCAGAGTTCCCCAGCATCCCAGATGCTTTGCAGGGCTGGCTCACACCCCTCTGCTCTCTGGCTAGAGCTCCAGCAGAGACTACAGGTACAATAGCACCTGCTTGGTTTCCTCCTGCTTCCCCCTCCCCCACCATGACTCCCTGCTCAACCAGAGATTCCTCCATTCCTTCAGCCTTACATTAGCTAGCATACCACATGCTGACTATGGTCTGTGCTGTAGGAGACAGGACAAAGGCAGACAGGACAGAGTCTACTTAGGGCTTTTTGGAGCTAATCAACAGGTAGCTAGTAATGTCCCTTCCTTCCTTCTTCGGAAAAAGTAGTTTAAGAAGAGCTGGAATTAATGAGCACGGATCCTGGTTTTCTCTAATAAAAAAATCTCCAATATTCAGATTTAAAGAAGTAACACAAAATCCACATTTTCTATGATCAGAAATGAAACATCATGATATAGAGATATTAGTGGTGTTTCATTTAAATTATGGGAAAATGTGGATTTAGGGTTAGCTTTTTTTAATCCAAAAATTGGGGGGGGGGGGGGTTAAATCAGAGAAAAGCAGGATCCCTGCTAATGAGAGAGGCTTTTGTTTTGATGGGCTGATAAATGCTATCAACTCCATGTGCAACTCCTTGCTGTATAACTAAATGCTCTTTTATCAACTCCCTGCTGGCTCCCTTACTGGTCAGGAGCAGTGAGGGGCGGGGGGAACCCCTCCCTAATCAGAGTGCCCTGCCAGAGCCTTGCCACGCCCCACCCTCAGCTCAGCACTGTAGGAGGAAAGGGAGGGCTGCTCTAGTGCCCCCCATTTTCTACCCTGAGCCACTGCAGGTATGTGCATTTCTTCCATCCAGAGGGGATGTCTGTATGGTTACAAACTGGTTCAGCCTAGCCAGGTTAGACTAACCTGCAAAGACCGAATCAATTCAGGCTTAGGCGTTTTGAATGTCTCTAGCCTTTAAGTTAAGCTATGATAAATCCTCTCTTTCAGCAATGGAACTTTTTACATCTGTGTATGGCCTAATATAAACTTTTAGTCAATATATATCAGCACAGCTTCTGTAAGTTGTGGGAAAATCTATCATAATGCTACATTTGCCACCTTTCAATATAATACCATATTAACTCACCCCCAAGTAAAACATGGACCTTATTTTTAGAAAGCAGAATGCAGAAGAAAAACTGTTTCCAGAGTCATAGCTAATTGTGTGACATTAGAGTAAGTCTTCCTTGAAACACAGTGTCTAGGAAACATGGCATCCCAGGAAACAGCCTGGGTGGACCATCAGGGAAGAAGTTCCTGCTGCCTACTATCTCACTCAGATTGTCTCCTGGGCTGCCACACTTCCTGGACATTCTGTATTCCCAGAAGGATTTACTTGATGCCCCCTGGCATACCTTGTTTCTCAGGCTCAAATGCTGGGGTCATCCCAATCTGCTGATCATTGGCTGGCAGGGACTGCCCTGAGACTCAAGGGATTCCTGAGCCCACAATCATGACTCCTGCCACACACATGTGGTGTGGCAGGGGGCACCTTTTTTGGAATTGGGGATCAGATCCCATTGTCCTTTTGAGTGAAAGTCTGTCAGGGGTCTTGTCATACAAGGTTAGACCCAGAACCTCAAAAGGGCAGTGATAAACTTTAGCTCCTTAGCATACATAGTTTTTCCTATGTGATCCTGCAAATACATTGTTTCCACATCACAAGCCTCATCAAGAAGCTACCAGCAGCTCACTTCCTTCTTCAGGCACAAACTAGAGTGCTCAACAGTAGCTATGGCTATGAAAGTGTTAACAGGACTCTGGTCCTTCAGCTTGCTCAGCCAGGCAAGTAGCAGCCATCTTGGCAGGTGCATTGCATGTGCAGTGTCTCCAAGTGTGCTGCTTTTTCAGTGAAGAAAAGAGCTTCCCTACTTAATACACTCACCCCAATTTTGGAAGGACAAGGTGTGTGTCACGTAAAAGACAATACGTTAAGACTCTGGAAGAAAAGCCAACTTTAACTGGCATAACTGATTTCATGAGATACAATGTAGTAAAATGCTGTGTATCCAAGTTCAGAATTGAGACCCTAGCATGATTATGCCCCTAAATTTTGTTTTCAGTGATGGCTTCAGTGAAATACACCAACTGCTTTGAAAGGCTCCTAAAATTTGAGAGAATGCCATCAGTCTTTAAAGCTTGCTATATTTTTCAGTATTTGGAAATCTTTCCATAATTTTTTTACCTTGCTTTTATATTTTGTAGTTGAAGTCCTCTTGGTCTTGCCTCTGGGGTTTTGTTTTCGGGGGGCGGGGGTTGGTTGTTTTTGTTTTGTTTTGTTTTTCTGCATGGAGGTAGCTACACGTTTATTCTCCTGTAAAATCTTACATAATCAGCTGAAGGTCAGGAAAAGTTGACTCAAGTAATGAAACAGTTGAAGAGAAATTACTTCTTTTAAGAGTAACATGTCATCACCTTTTTATACCTTTTGTAAGATACATCCTTACACTGGGAAAGTCTTTTGGAAAACAGTACTTAGAACTCTTTTGAGGAAATGTTTGGGGTTTTTTTGCCTGACTCCAATGTTGTCAGGTTTAATAATTCCTGTAAAATGCCATTTTCTCCCCTACTCTGCTGTATCATTTTCATTGTACACTCCAGCATCAATACTTCGTAAATCTCTTCAGTTCTTTTTCAGTTTGTCTCAGAAATCTGTTTTTCTCCTGGATCACTTATTTTTGAAGTTACCAAGTTACAAAAGTTACTGTAATAGAAACTAAAAACAAGGAGAGAGCTTCTAGATGTGTTTATTTTATAAACTTCTAGTATGAAATGAAAATGTGTAAGGCCAATGTAAGCATGGGTGTGAGCAATCAGTAATTTTACAAAAATTAATTAGAGGCAAAACAAGAATGATCTTTTCACTGAGCTTTGTATCTCTGTTTCTGAATAGGTTTAAATCAAGCTTTTTATTACAAAGGTTTTCAAGCAATAAATTGCAATCATAAGATAGCATTGCTTCAATGTCCGCCATTTCAGCAAGATTGAAAGACCCTCATGAGAAAAGGAAAACTCTTGGGCCTTTATTCTTCTTTCACTTTTAAAAGGTTGTACTGATGTAACTGCACTGGCTGTAGGAGCCTGGCAAAGCTGCTATTAATTTATACCATGCCTTTGACAGAAGACTGTGGCCCAATAATGTTCTATTTACAGGTGGTCCAACTGAATTTCCTGTAATGTAATGCAATTTCCTGTAATGAGACTTTCTATGGCATTTAGTAGAAGTTAGACTGAAGTCGCAAATCCTTTCTAATGGTCCAGGTGGAGCAATGGGTCTTCCTGCCCTCAAGGGCTGACAGACTTTGGCTTTTAACTGTTTGGGTACCTAGCAGCCTGGACAGATGATACATTTATACCAGTGCATCTCATACTGGAATCTGCAGTAGACAGCTATGCAGATATCCTTAGTTATTTGTTATAGCACCTTGCCACTAGCTGGCAGGAGTGCAAGTATTATTCTGTTTGCCTTAAACAGCTACCCTTGAATAAGCTGTAGATAGACATCACCAGTTACAGTGGTATAACCTACACAGGTGGAGTGTTACTCTTGACTCATTCATGAGCAGTCCTACAATGTATGGGTGAAGTTGACCCAGCATAGGGGTTTGATGTCTGTTGTCTTTGTTTTTACATCACTGTGAGGGATTATGTTTGGCATAAATGTTTAATCTGTTCAGGTCCTAAACATACATTTCTCTATTTTCAGGTGCTTGTATTCCTCTTGAGAACAGCCATGAATTTTCTGGGCTTTTAAGGTTTGCATTAATTTTATTAAATATGAAATTCTTGTAAGGCTTTTACCCTGAGACTATATCTGCTCTATACTATTACTCTCAGTTCTGTTTTCATGAGGACTGCTCTAACTTCCATTAGATGCAGTTCACAGTGCTGCCACCTGGACATGCCACCAGGGCAGTCTGGGCATGTTTTCTATGGCCCCTTGTTTAAGGAGGAAAACATAAGAGCTGACTAGACTGGCTTCATAGATCTACTGGCAACCCCTCCAGAGGAGATAAAGAAAGCTCCAGCAAAAGACTTGTGCGTGGTTTCTGCTCTCTTTGCACTCTCTGAAAAACTCAAAAAGAATAAAATAGAACAGAAAATATGACACAAAATACTGATCATGGCTTCTTGACTTCTTTGAAATATTATGTTCGGTCTTGATGCCGTAAAGGTCAGGCACTGGAGGAAGGCCTCTGTTCTCTGGAGTTTTGCATACCTAACACGCACATCTGCAAACATCGAAATGGATCCAAAAGAACTTCAAACAGTCCCTTGGAAGAGAGAGCATGATGAAATAGAGACCCTGCCCCTTTCAACTCTTTCTAGAATTTTTTAAAGCCCCTTTTCTTTGCTTTTATCCACACCCCACAATGGAGGAGATGGGTACTTCATCAAACTAAATTGCTACATCGTATTTCCATAGCAACAGACTTTTTTGTTATGTCACAAACACAGGACTTGTGATTTCACAGAGGGACAAAGCTGAAGGGAAAGCTGGCCTGAAAGAGAAAAGGCTCTTATCAAATGTAAAAAATAAGAGCAAAATGAATATGGCCAAGGAAATTGCTGCTTCTACAAATGTTCTTTTCCTTCCATACTGTGCTTCAGTATCAAAGTCCCTCTTTAAAATACTCAGTATTCAGGGGAATGGAGAATTTATGTAAAAATTGTCTCTGTCTTTCTAACACATTTCTTCTGGCAACTCTGAATGGCAGGACTGAACAGCAAAGAATAGAAAAAGTGTGAGTATTTAGCAGAAATAAATGGATATAATAGTAGTCAGAAACACAGTAATGCTAGTGCCCTCATCACATTGAAGGGACTAAGGTTCACTCACTCAGCAAATCTATCTATGAAAAGAACACCTTCTATATCAGCCTTGTGAAAAAGGATCAACCTGCCCTTTCAGACAGGGGAAAGCTTTTCCTTAGGACTTCCCAAAGCAACAGCCTTATTTGGTCTCCCTCTCCTGATAGATTTCATAGACATAGATTTCATAGACATTAGGGCTGGAAGGGACCTCAGCCTACCATCGTAAGGTCTGTTTTCTTGATCTCCGATCATGCACGTGGCTCTTCTCTGGACTCTCTCAAGGTTCTCCACATCCTTTTTGAATTGTGGGGCCCAAAACTGGACGCAGTACTCCAGCTGCAGCCTCACCAAGGCCGAGTACAAGGGGAGAATGACGTCCTGGGATTTGCTCGAGAAGCATCTATGGATGCAAGCCAGCGTTCTGGTCACTTTACTAGCCGCAGCATCGCATTGAAGGCTCATGTTCATCTTGTAGTCAGTGATGACCCCCATGTCTCTTTCTTCCGTAGTGCAGCCCTAGCATAGCTTCATGAGTGACAAGCCTCTAGCTTTGAAACCCTGGTTCTTCTCTGTCCCTGGCTTCTTCTGTGATCCATAGCAACCCCCTTCTCTAGGACCTCCATCTTTTAGGTCAGCTCCTGGGAAGGAGAGAGGGTGCTTTCTTCTTTGCAGTAAAGCCTGCCCACACAGAGCTCCCCAGGCTAAGTACAGACAGTCAAAAAGCTCGAGGCTGAATCGATTCAATTTTCTTAGGTTAGTATAAGCTGCAGAGTTTGAACCAAAAAGCAAGTGAACAGGCATTCACTTTTGATTCTAGAAATGCAGCCACATACCTGCAGAGGCCCAAGCCAGGAGCCAGGTGGTACTGGAGCACAACTCCCTGCTTGGTTGGAGCAGACAGGTTCGGCCAGGGCTAGCCCACCCACTTGGTGACGGAGGATTTGCAGAGAAGGTGTAAAGCACCCTGGGATGCTGGAGGACTACGAGTCAACTTGAATTTGGAGGGGATCTGGAACAGAAGTTCAATAAATGGATTTAACATAGAATAGTTAAGCCTTATACTGCATCCAACCAATTTACATGATCAGAAGCTGGTTTTAACGTGTAACAGAACAGAAGTTCAATGCACATAAACTGCTTTCAAACTGGCCAAACTGGTTTAAGATAAATCTGGTTGGATGTAGTATCAGATATAACTGATTTAGGTCAAATCAGTTTATGGCACTTCTGTCCCAGACCCCTTCCTGGTTCAATTTAACTCACAGTCCCCCAGCATCCCAGGGTTCTTTGCAGCCCTGGGCTATGTTGTCTGCTCCAGTGGACCAGGGAGTGCCTCTATGGAGGAAGGAGCAGGGAGTGCCTCTGCTCCTTAGCCTGCTTCTTGTCTGTGTCCATCAACTCATAGGGATGGGGGGCGGGGCGCAGGGGAACAGACCCCTACATCCCCTTAGCTAGGGTCTACACAGCACATGGGGGGAGGGACAATCCTTGTGGCGGGGGTTTTCACCCCTCAGCAGCCCCTCCTCCCCTTCCCTTCCCAGCTGCTGTTTGCTTCAGTGTCTGCCACAGGAGGAAGGGAAAAGAAGTTTTCTGGGCTGGATGCCTGCTCATGCAGCCTAGCATGGGGATATCAGGGAGCCCCTGCCTTGGGTCCCCCAACCCTGAAGAGCCCCGGAGCTGTTTGCCTTAGCCCCTGCAAGTCTCAGGCAGCCTTGGAGAGCAGAAGGAAATTCTCCTGCTCCTCCAAGCCTGTTTTGCCTCAGCTACTGTGAGTCTGAGGCAAAACTAGTGCCAGCGGAGCAAAAGAATATCCCTGCCTGGACAGGCACCTGGCTAAAAGGACTACTCCTCCCTCCATCCTGTGGCAGCAGCTGTAGGAAGCAGCAGCTGGGAAGGGAGAGGGGGTGAATTTCCCTCAGCTCCCCAGGGCTGCCTGGGCTGGGGACCCCAGGCTGAGGGAAACCTCCTGAGGGGGAGGCTCCTCCAAGGTTGGCAAGCACCTGGACAGAGGGCGCCTTATCCTGCCTAGATTGAATTGATTCTGCCTCAGGCTTCTTGACTGTCTGTACTTAGCCCTGCTGTTTTACTGATTTGAACTGGTTTCTGATCACTTATATCGATTTGTGTGTGATTTCTGTTCCTAGCCCCAGAGTGCTCTCCGTTGGAACTGCAGGTTAGAATCCAGCTCACTTAGCTTCCTTTGTCACAATCAGTTGTATACAAATTATTTAAAATGTATCCAAAGCACTTAAAAACATTTTTAAAGTTGCTGTATTGAAGAAATTGAGAACATATTAACTAGAAGGGTGACTTTTGAGTTTAGTATTGTTTAAAATAAGTTTAGAGGCAACTAAAAGGAATTTTCCATCATATCTAGACTAAATGAAAGGACAAAGGAGAGGACTGTCCAGAGTACAAACGATGACCCGTAAGATTAAAAAGAAGTCTCTTTGTTGCAATTTTATCATCACTTGTAAGTGACAAAGTGCCAAAAGACAGGTTTCTGGCAGCAGCAATACATTTTCTTCAGGGCAGTAAAATCATCAACAAGGTGTCTGTATATGTGTAGCACTGCTTGAATATGAAAGCAATTTTCTAAAGCCCGGTGATTTAATTCTATTGTTTTCGTCAAGAACGAATATTCTGGATCACAATTTTCAGTGACTGATAGTAATGGACATGACTTGAAAAATGGATGAGCAAGCTCCCCAAGTGATTGCTGGACAAGGCTCCAATACCATTGACAGCAATATTTGCATTTATCTAAAAAGAGATTAAATGCTAACAGGGTTCCCATACATTTGTCTGCCTGGCATCTGTGCATGGTTTCCATTAAATTAAAGGGAGGGAAAGAGTGGCATAGGAAGGGAATAAAAAGGGGAGGAAGAAAAAAAAGGCATATTGCATGCAGTATACCACTATAATGTCCCATTTTCTAAATACTCTCACTGTAGAGAACTATCAACTAGAGAGAGAGAAGTACATGTAAACATGAGAGCTGTTCTATCAGATTTTTTTAGATTGTGTGGATATCTGTATGATCTGCCACTAATCTACTAACATAGCTCCAAAAATCAAATGATATATTTGTTATTCATTCTTAATATCTGCTAACAAACTCCTCAGATATGCGGGAGCAGATTTTTCCTGCAGCAAGGCCAGGCCTTCTAGCATTTGATAGCGATGTACCGTGCAGGCAGCTTTAATTATTCCATTCCATCTATCATAGACTAGATCCTTCATTAAGCTCATATTCATTATCCCTGCTGGCTTTAAGGAAGACCTGCACGTATGGGGTCATGCCATACATAGCAGCTTGGAGGAGTTCTATTTTTAATCAAGTGGTAATAGTTGATTTTTTGTTTTAACCCCAAATTTCACAAAGAAAATTACTGTTGTTGTTCCAGATAGGGAAAGCTAGCAGATAGAAATGGCTTAAAGGCAGCTTAGAGTCTATGAGTTTGATCTTGCAGTCTTAGAAGTCAGTAAGAAAAGACATTAATTGAACTAGAAACAACTGGATCATGCAGGTGTCTGGCTGTGTGGGAGGATTTGACATATTGGTCCTGATTCACTAAAGTGTATAAGCATGCGCTTATCTTTAAGTATGTGAGTAGTGTCATTTAAGTCCAAGTGTTTTCTTTGATTTTGGGTAGAGGAAGAAATCAAAGCAGTGGGAGACAGCCCTGGGCCCAATTTATGCTGAAGTCAGTTGAACTACTTGGTTGTTAGATACTTAGACCCAGATCTTCTCATTTCAATGGGAGCTCAGTACCTAAATACCTT
The DNA here is from genome assembly GCF_001723895.1 of Crocodylus porosus. Classification (NCBI taxonomy): domain Eukaryota; kingdom Metazoa; phylum Chordata; order Crocodylia; family Crocodylidae; genus Crocodylus; species Crocodylus porosus. The sequence continues at coordinate 37,174,893 of NW_017728886.1, forward strand.
TGAGGATCTCAGGTTTAGTTAACAACTCTGCTGAACAGGAATTTTTTGATAACTGATTGAAGTTTAAAATAAAATGTTAAACAATTCATATTAGGCTGTCTGAGCTGCTATTATGATTAAATCTAAATCTGTTGTAAATCCTGATTTTGACAGCCTTTTTGGATTAACAACAGTTAAGTGAGTGCATATTTTTAATTGCTTTTTTCTGGTAATGCAACATTTAAGTTGCTAGAACCAGTCTAGAAAATGCTCTTGGAAATAAATGTTAATATTAATCAACAATTTAAAAAAATCCTATGTCTAATTATATATGAGTGTTTCTTATCTCTGTTATATCATAGGAACACTACTCTGCTGGAGACTCATATTTCCATTCACTGAGCAACTTCATGAAGATTGCATCCGAGGCTAAAGCTGCCTTTGTTTATGCACATGCTCTTCTCAGCTGTAGAGCTCCAAGGAAGATGCCAATGCTGGAAGCATAACTGGTGGATGATGAGGACATGAGCCCCAGGTACCAGAGGTGTATCTCGGGGTGGGGGGGGTACAGTGGTGCAGTTGCACCCCACCTCCTTTGATTCCTGCTCCACCCAAAGTTTAAAACTAACTGTGTAGGAGAGGCAGCAGCATTTCTATTCCAGCAGTGCTGGGGGAGTCAATTGACTTTATGGCTCATTATAAACTACCTGATTCCCACTAATCTCTCTTCAGTCCCCAGATATTATCAGTCCTCTTTTCTACTGTTTAAATTATCCTTTCTTCTGCAGTCTTGCTGTCTGTTAGCCATTCCTAGTGGTGTTTGCTTTCTAGTTCACAATGCCACAGGCTATTTTTGCTCTAGCTAAAGCACTTAGCTCAGGTGTGTAATATGAGCTCAGGTATAGAAACGACTGACAGTGGAATATCAGAGACACTGTCTAGATGCTCAAAAAGACTAGGTTTTGTTTTACTGTCATTTAACTATAATCACCACAGGATCAATGAAACAATATCTTTAACTATTTTGACTACTTTTGCTTCCCCACAACTTCTGCTACTGCCTGGAGGGCTACCTGTGACTATGCTCCACATTCCTGCACCCCCTCAGCTGAGGAGGACCTTGCTGCTGGCATCAATGCTTTCCTCAGTGCGTGAGAGGCCTGTACCCACCCAGCTGCACAGTAGAGTTTGGCACTGTCTACCACCTCCTTGTATGCTGTGTGGGTGGAACCTAGGGCCAGGGGAGTGCAGGTGGGCTGGGGGGACAGCAGAGCATGGTAGGTGGCACCCAGCTAGGGGTCCCCTCAGGGAGGAGCTGATGTTGCTGCTGGCTGGCAGTGTCACGGTCAGCTGTGCCTCATGGCAGGGGCTGAGGCTGTGGAGTTGGCACAGCAGGCATTGTGTTCCCCAAGCTGCTGGTGGTGGCTGCAGCTGGGGAGCAGAGTGGGACAGGCTGCTGGGTGCCTGAGGGGCCCTCCCCTGGTGATGTGGGGCAGGTGCTTGTGTAGGCTGCCCGTGCTGCTATAGACAGCACAGCTACAGCCTGGGTCCCAGGGCATGAGGATGTCTGTCATTTGCCACATAAAAGGCATGGACTTACAGACACTTCCCAATGGGGATTGTGGTTGGTGATGGAAACTCACTGTGCCCACAAGGCCTTGACCTTTAGGCAGCACTGCTGAGCTGACTGGTTGTGCCTGTGCTCCTGCATCCAGGCTGACAGCCCTTCATAGATATGGGTGTTGGAGCACCCACCCTGCTCAAACTCACACTGCACCTCCACCTCACCCCACTGTGCCACGAGGTCACCAGTCTTCTCCATGGATCAGCTAGGGTCCTAGGTGGTGGACATGGGCATGGGTGTGACTGTGGGCAAGGAGGACACCTTTGTGGATCCTGTGCCGGCTCTCTGGGCCTCTGTGCAGCTGTCCCTATGTTGCCTGCAGCACCCAGCACAGGGGCCCGGTGTGAGACTGGCAGCTAAGCAGCAAGGCAATGTCTTGCAGCAGCCTCAAGCAGCCTGCAAGCCTGAATGATACAGGCCTGGCAGCCACACAGCAGTACAATGCCAGGCAGCAGTACCAGGGTACAGGCAGGCTAGGGCAGCTGTCCTGCAGCCTGACCAAGAGACCACAGGGGCCTGGAGTTGTCTTAGGCTCCCTGATGGTGTGCCCCAGGGCTCTGAGTGCCTGCAGGCTTTTAAAGGCCTGAGGCTAGGGCTGCCATAGAGGCAGCCCAGCCCTGGGGCAGGAGAGACTCCCAGCCTGGAGCCCTGGGGCTAGGCTCAGGCTAGCCCCCTAGTGTCATGGCTGAGCTGGGAGCAAACTTGTTCCAGGGTCACATCTACATGTGCATAACTATGCAGTAAGTAATCACACATAAATTTGCTACTTGCATTTGCAGGTAGCAGATTTACTCACAATTAAGCGTTTTTACTGCGCAGTAAGCATGTGCATGTGTAGACATATGCACCTACTACACAGTAAACTACACTATTGTGCAGTTAAGTGCCTTGTGTAGACACACCCCCTGTGCACAAAGTAAATGTAACATTTCAGTGGAAAAAATTAATGGAAACAAATTCAGTGTCAATGGGAAAAAGACTACATTTCCCTCTAATTTCTTTTGGTTACAGTAATGTCTACTGCTGCTGCTTGCAACCACTGCAGTTTAAAGAAATTTTCTATTCTATTTGATATTGTTTCAGTAAGCATGAAAATGACTAATACTAACCCCAGTATTTCTGATGTTTATTTTTCTATTACATTGCACTTATTTTATTATATCCCTAAACTGTCTGTGTACCACAGATTATTGTCAAGATAATGCATAGCTACATTTAGTGGAAGTCAGGGAAGAAGATGAAAGTTTTGGCAGTATGGAGAGGCCAGAGTTTTAGCATCTGTGAAGGTATGAAAGGCAGCTTGGGAGAGCAAGAGATGGCCATTTCTGCTAAAATGGTGAGCAAGGACATAATTGATAATGTAGTGTATATTTAAATCAACTTCATGAGGCTTGAAAATTAACTCTTTGAAAGGTATGGTAAGTGGCAGTTTACAAGGAGATGGTTTGGGGCCCAAAGTAGGATTTTGTTTTAATTTTTTTTTAATCCCCATTTTTATTGAAACTTCAAAAGTTGAAAAAAAATTGTTGAAACCTATGTAGAGACTCAAAATGTGACATCATTTTAGTCTGTTTCCTTCAGTGCCATAAAGAATAGTAAAAATATTTTGGTTTTATGCACAATCATAGCCTTCTCCTTCTACTTACATACCTTACATTTCCTCACAAATGACTTGTGACAAGTGACCATTAAGAAATATAGCACTGTATAATCCAAAACCATTACTGCATTATCTAGAACAGTCCCAGTAGGATGAAAGCTTCTAAGAGGGACTTCCAGAAAGATCAGACTCCAGGCAAAAAAAATAAGTCCATTATTCACTAAGATATTGGCATTCTGTCTCTTCATTCAACTATTTCTAGCACTGCACATAAGAACTACAGTACTGAAAGTATACTGTATCAAGGATAGCATGTAAGATCTATGGACAATTTGTCTCTCCTGTCATTGCCAGAACAATGCTTACTGCCGATCACAAAGCGAAACAAAACAAAAGCCTTGTTAGGATATAACCTGAAGCGGCAGGCATTTGCAATATTAAGAAACACATTTTCAAAATTAAGCAAATTTAAAATTGTGCACACAAAATCTGTGCATGAAAATACGCTGTGCATGTACAAAACAGGTATTTGTGCATTCATATGACCAGACACTTAGCTAAAGTGATACAGGTACCTGTATTACCTTATATGAAATCAGTTATTGGAAAGTTATTGATGAAAACACTATAAATATGTGGTTCAATCTAAAATTGATAAATCATTCGGAGATATGAAAATAATTTCATTGCTTACAAGCAAAAAGATTAGATGCTTTAAAAGGGTGTGCTATAGCAGTCTTTATGAGCAGGATTTCTACAATGCAGGCACATCTACACGTTGCCCTACATCACCATAGTGATGTGCTACATCACCATATGGCGCACTATGGCTACGTTGCAATCACTTGAGTCTACATGTGATCGGCAGCTACTTCACCATAGTAATGCACTCCCCCGTGTTAGCGTTCCACTATGGCAAAATAGCAATGCAACCTAACTGTACCGCATGCACCATACAGTACAGGCTGTTACTGTGCCACGCTGTAGTACTTCCAAAAGGAAATGCTAAAGCATGGCACCATAGCAATGTCACCATATGGCAACATGTAGACACACCCTGCATGGATGAAATAAACCTTATAATTCATAGACCTCCCAAGTCATCAAAGGTAGTCCCCTGCTGTCATAAGCAACCACATCATATAATCCCTTTCATAAATTTATCAAGCTGCTTCTGGAAATTACTTGGGTTTCTTGCTCCCTCTACTCCTACAGAGAGACTGTTTCAGAGCCTCATTCTTCTGATAATTGGAGACCTTCTAATTTCCAACCTAAATTTATTCATAGCCAGTTTATACTTATTTGTTCTTGTGCCAACATTTTCCTAATTATATAATTATTTCCCCTGATGTACAGGTCACAGTCATATTTCCTCTCAGCCTTTGTTTTACTAGGTTAAAAAATCCAAGCTTTTTAGTTTCCTGTCATAAACTACACTGCTCCATGATCATCCTCATAGCCCTTCTTTGCTGCTTTTCTTTCTTGAATTCATCCTTCGCAAATGTGGAGGTCCAGAATTCTAACCTGTGTACTACATGAGGTCTCAGCTATCCCTTATAGAATGACATTAATACCTCTCTACCTCTACTAGGAACATATCACCTAACACATCCTACAATTAAATTAACTTTTTTTAAGGATGACATTCTGTTGGTGGCCCATGTTTATCCTATGATAGCCTAATACACCCAGGTCCTCCATCTCCCTGTTACCCCATCTACAATGAGCCCCCAGCTGACAACAAAAATATCTGTTGTTAATCTCTAATCACATGATCATTCACATTTACATTTAAATTTCATCCTATTTCTATTATTCTGGTGCTCAAGGTCATCTTATTTCTGTAGGATATTCCAATATCATACAGATATTTTTGATACTGCCTAAATTTGTGTCATCTGAAGATTATCTCAGCACCATAGTTCTTTCAGTATTTTGTGATAAAGATTATCCACTCCCCACAAATTAATCTCTGAGTTTTGTCTCTCTCTCAGATGTAGTCATTTTAATTTCCATTTTCATATCCTGGTCCCCATTACATATCTTTGCCAACATATCAATATCATCATTCTTATTGGAAAGTGAGGCACAATATTCATCATGCCATATTAGGCCACACTTAAATTACCTTCCCATCCTCAGTGAATAGTAACCAAAGTTGTTCTTTCCTATTCTGTTTTGTATTTATACATCAAAAATGCCTTTTAATATTTCTTTTCTTTTGCCAGGTCTAACACCAAAGACTAGGGACAGACATTTAAAAAGCCTAAGCCTAAATTGATTCCATCTTTGCAGGTTATTCTAACCTGGCTAGGCTGAACTGGTTTGTAACTGCACAGACATCCCCTCTGGACTGAAAAAATGCAGGTACATGCCTGCAGTGGCTTAGGCTCAAAGCCAGGGAGTGATGGAGCAGCCTTCCCTTCCCTGCCACAGTACTGAGCTGAGGGGGCATGGCCAGGCCTCAAGAGGACACTCTGATTGGATACTCTAAGTAGGGAGGTCAACTTACACTGTCCCAGGCTTTTCCCAGCTCGCTGCTCAAGGGATGGAAGTGTTTCCAGCCCCAAGCCCCTCTTCCTAAACAGCTTTTTCCAAAGAAGGAAGGAGGGACCTTACCAGCTGACCTGTTGGTTAGCTCCAGAAAGCCCTAAGCGGACACTGTCCTGTCTGCCTGTCCCAGTGAAATCGGAGCTACACACACACACACACACACACACACACACCTCTCAGCACTAGCTAGCATACTGCATGTCTAGGGTCTGTGGGGCTGGGGTCCGTTCTGTAGGAGCTGGGAGAGGGGGAATCCCTGCTTGAGCAGTGATGGGAGCTGAGGCAGAGGGAAGCCAACCAGACCCTGCTGTGTCTGCAGTCTGTGCCAGAGCTCTGGCCAAGGAGCAGAGGGGAGGGGCCAGCCCTGCTGCAGAGCAGAGAGTTCCGCCCAGCCCAGACAGCATGCTGGGATGCTAGGAGCATCTGGTTTAACTTAAATCAGCAAGGGGTCTGCGATAGACATTGAATAAATCGGTTTGACCTAAATCAGTTAAGTCTGATACTACATTCAACCAGGTTTATCTGAATCTGCTTTCAGCCATTTTCAGATTGATTTATGTGCACCGAACATCTGTTCTGTTACAGGTTTAAACCAGTTTCTGATCACTTAAACTGGTTTATATGTAATGTCTGTCCCTAGCCCAAGTGATTTTGGCAGTTTCAGTTTGTTCCTACATTTTGAGCTCCAAGATGTAGGCTTCTTTGTTGACAAATCCCTTTTCCCATCACAGATTACTTCTAATGTCCTTTTGAAATGGTTATCCATTCATTGAGGTTTAGAGTTCTTCCCTATTAGTTCCATTTGCTTGGATTGCAATTCCAGTTAGTTTTTGTAACTTTGATGACAAGAAGTGGTAGATTTCCTTCATTTATAAATCTTTGAACTCTTAAATCCAGTTGCCTTCACTAATTAATACCCTTAATTTCTCAGATTGCCATTTGCAAACTGAGAACCTTAATTTCAGATCTATTTTTGTATATTCTCACATTTCATTTTAAATGACTCATGACTTGATCATTTGAGTCAAGATTTGTTTTCTATGACCAGCTTTTCTATAGGGTCCTAGCTGCTTGCCAAAGCTAAGTTTAAACCCTTCTTTGTTTAATCATTGTTGGATGTGATCACTGAAAGATTTCTTCATTCCATTATTAACAAGGTGTATTCAAATATACAAACTCTTCAAAACTCACTTTGTAAATATTACTGCCATTTAAATACATTTCTCTAATATATGAAAGGAGTCTTCAATGATTTTCCATTATTTCAAGTCCCTTATTGCAAATTAAACTTACAAAGAGAAATCTCAGGTGTTAATGTGATGTCTTGTTTAACATTATTTCAAATGTATAATTCTCTGTGGAAAAGTTAAAATGTGACCTTTTTGTTTCTAGTTCTGGAGCTATGTTTTCATACCTATAGATGGCCATGAAGCAAACCCAAGAGTCAAGATTCTTGAATTCTGGAAAAGCTGAAATTCCACTGTGAATTTTGTGCCTGATCTCTATCTCTGCAAAGGACAGAACCAAAATCTCCACCCTCACATTTCTAGCCTTTGGGGCTTGAATTCTTTAGCTGCATCCACACAAGAGTGGATATTTGTTTCCCCAGGGACAACTAGCAGCAGGACACCTTATTTCGCTGCTACTTGTCCCCAGGGAATGGCTGTGCCAAGCCATCTCTGGCATGTGGCAAGTTACCCCTGTTGCACTAGAAGAGGCTGGGACACGTCTGCAGCACCACATACTGCATGGCCGCACTTGTCTGGACACAGCCTTTGAGTCCTTGAGTCTTTATCCCAAAGACAAGGAATTTCCCAATTTCCCTACAATCTGAAAGCCAAATGTCAAATTTCTGATGACCAACATATAGAATTTATAATGCATTTCTCTGTACACTGAACACTAGCACAGTAAAAAGAATATAAAGTATGTCAGGGCACTTAATGCATCTGTATGTATGCTGTGTTCCCATCTTCTAAACACGGCAGACACCGTAAGTTGTGCCCCACCTTGCCGAGACAGACTTAACCCCCTTCCGTGCACTGTGAGTAGTTCCCTTGTGTCCACTGGAGCTAAACACATATACAGAGTTTAGCACAAGTGCAAGTCTTCGCAGGATTGGGGCGGTCTGTCCTAACTCATCTGTAGTTCTGCTTGGAATGTCTAGGCACTGACATTATAATGATGTCTTCAATGCATTATACATTCAGAAATGTATTTCATACTCTGAGGTGTTTCTTCACTAAGTAATCAGCACACACTGCCTTCTTACTGAAAATAGTGAGAGAAATCTTCAACTGGTGTAAATAGTATTGCACCATTGATTTCAGTTGAACCAAACTGATTTGCAATGACTGAGAAACTGGTCCCAATATGTATTGTTTTACAATTACTCAAATTAAACATCAGGCCATCTGCTCTCTCAGGCACCCACTAATACCCAGAAAAAAAGGCCTGCTTCATGTTGGCATTTTTCATGGCAATTGGGGAGTGGAATGAGAAGAAAAGAGCAGTTATCAAGACAGCCTGGGAAATAGAAACAAGATTTTAAAAAAATGTATTTAGGTTCAGATTTTAAAGGGCATATACTTGCAGTGGCTGGGGACTGCTTTCTGTCCACGCTCCCCTCCTGTGGCCTAAAGGCTAATACAGTGCATTTATACTGTCATTTTGCTGCATTACGAGAGGGGTTTTATTTCAGATTCTAACAGTGGTTCTGTAGTTCCAAAGCTGTGTCTTAACCTTTCAATCTGCTTATTAATACCCATGTCATGGCTCCTGTTGAGAGAGAGGTTTAGTGTCACTGTCCTCAATCAGTGTCCTTTCATTCACTTTCATTAAGAACCATGTTTTCCTGACAAAGGATAACAAATGGACACTGTTGGTCCCTAATGTGCTTTTTGACTACAGAGCCTGTACCATTTCTCTGAAGCAATGGCAATTATTTGTCATTTTAATATGACTTGGCAAGGAGATCCAAAAACATATGACCATTATTCATCAATATGTATATTTTGTGCTTGCATTAATATTAGAATATCATTATTATTATCCTGACATTGTATGGGCTAGATAAAATTGCATCATGTAAAATGTATTAAACTATGTTCAGCAATATTCATATGGCAAGGCAAAAGCAATTTGAAGACCTGTAAAATGTCTCTGTTGAATGCTGCAATTTATTATGATTAGTGGTGAGGCACCTTTACCTTTGTGCTAATGGAATATATATCAGTGTTTCACCACAGCTAATTGGAAATAGTATAGCTATATGTTACTACCACCATCAAAATATATATAATAGTTTCATTCATTTTTCCAAATTGTGAAAATGTTGTGATGTCTAATATTCCTGGCATTGTAAAGATTAAATTGGTGAATGATAAAAACACTTTTTTAATTAATTTGGGAACATTACAAAGATGTGTATTTCTGTGATCTCTTCTGATTTGTTGATTTTTTTCTTGTTTGTTTTTTGAGTCATGCACCAATGTCTCTGACCTGGGCTTTAGGAGTGCTATTTGGGTGCGATGATGCTGTGGTTGTTGTACATGTGTCAGTGAAGGCATGAAAGCTATTAAATATAGCCAGAGAGGAACAGCTTTTGTTTTCCGTGGATCCTGAGGACTGAACAAAAAATGTTTGGAGAAACTTCTCCAGGTCTGCTTATAGATTTCATAGATTTCATAGACATTAGGGCTGGAAGGGACCTCGGGAGATCATCGAGTCCAGCCCCCTGCCCAAAGGGCAGGA
>NW_017728886.1:37184412-37194271 GCF_001723895.1 Crocodylus porosus
AGACTGGGAGGATCGACGAAAACACCACCTGAGCTCCCAGACCCCTAAGCCCCGCTCCCAAATCCGTGTAGTGCCTCATGACCTGTCTGGGAGTGCTCCGAGCCATGTCATTGGTGCCCACATGAATAAGGAGCATGGGGTAGTGGTCTGTGGGCCAGAGGAGCTGTGAGATCCTCTCCTCAATGTCTCAGATGCGGGCCCCCGGGAAGCAGCAGACTTTCCAAGCTAAGGGGTCGGGGCGGCAGATTGCCCTCTCAGTGCCCCGCAGGATGGAGTCTCCCACAACAAACACCTTTCACTTTGACTTGGGGAGAGCGGGGCCAGTAGCTGCAGTTGAGCCTGGGTTGCCTGCGGGAGCTGGCAACTGCGTGGGCTCTGCTGGGGCTGCAAGAGGTGCGAACCTATTGCTAAGCTCCAGCGAGGGAGGGGCCTTGGTGCGGCGGGCCTTCAGGCCCTTGACCACCTTGGTCCATGCCCCTGACTGGGCAGAGTGGGAGGTCCCAGAGTCCTCCTTAGTCGTGGTGGGAGACGGTGCTCTACCCTGCGGCTCCTGGGGGAGAAGGGCCTGGCAGTAGGAGTCAATCTCCTGCTCGCAGTCCCTGATGGCACGCAGTCTCTCGACTGTGGCCTGAAGCTCCTCCAGCTGGCGCACCAGAGACCCCAGTAGGGAGCAGACCCCGCAAGGGGAGGTAGCCATGCTCCCGGGCCCCAGAGCCTGAAAAAGGGACAGGCAGCCCCCGCAGCCAAGAGCCAGGGGCTCCGTCTGCATGGAGCCCGGGACCATGGGCCCCGTCTGGGTGGCCGTCTCTGAGGTGCCCAATAGGGGGGCCACAGAGCCTGAGGGGACCCTCGGGGTGCGGCGCGTGCCCATCCGTGTCATACCTCTGGTAGGCTGGCTATGGCTGGGGCTGACTACTCTGGGGGGCCACAGGCAGGGTCTCGTGCCCTCCCACACCCTCTCCTGCGTGAACTCTGTGCTAACTCGAGCGCCTGTTTACGCAGCCTGTTCGCGCGGCTCCGGTCGCGGGGCTCCCTGGGGGGCTGGGCCAAGTAGGGGCCTGGGCGGGGGCTTGACCCAGCCCGGCTCCAGGCAGCGGCCTCCTCCCAGGGAGCGAGGAGTTAACCCCTTCCCACCACGAGCCCGCTTACCTCCGGCTGTGCTGGGGGTCGGCAGGGGGGCTCTGCGGCTGCTGAGGGAGTGTCTGGGGGGCTTCAGGGGAGCGGGGGTGCAGCGGGCTTCACCCGTGCATCTCTCACCACTCTAACTATACCTAACTGTACCCTTTCCTTCTTGTGCTTTCTTATCACACCTTGAGAAATATTAGCCTTTCCTTGCAACAAATGTACCAATTGAAGTAGTAAAGCCACTTGGGGACAATCCCCCTCAGCTGCTCTCAAGCATCTCAGAGTTAGAGATCTTGAGAGTAGCTGAAGTGGGGGTGGCCCATAGATGGGCTTAATGGTTGCATTTTCAGGGTTAGTGTCTGTGAGTAGGTGGATGAAGCATATTCAAAAGGGTCCTTGATGTGGTCCTGAATGTGGTGGAGAAATGATATAGACATGCGTGTCATATCCATAGCAGCCATATTTTTTCATTAAAGTTACAGTATTGTAGAATTGTGATTAGAAGTAGCATTCTGGAAAACCCAGCACAGACAGCCTGGAGAATACCAGCCAGAAGCAAGGACAACTGTGCTATGAGATGCTAAAGCAAACTGCTGTAATTAAATGCATTTAATATGCAGATATACTTGGCAGTTTAATTATTTATGAATCTTTTAAGACTCAACTTGTTTTCTTTTACCAATATTTTAGTAGCTACAGCTGGAATGTGTGAACGCAGTTGGAATGAGCAACAAGAGGCATCTCATGGTGGAAAATGGTGTTTTGAGGATCAGATCAGCATTTGAATGAACAAGTCTTGTGCGAGGGCTAGAGCCAGGCACAGAGGATACACTAATAAAAAACCCCTTGAGTTAGCTTTCCTGTCTCTTTAACAGTGTGGCCATAAATTGTAGATCAGTGTAGTTGCTCGGCAAGCTGTATTATTTTCACTCCATTTTGCTGGACTGTGTCCGGATAAACACTCATTATACTTGGCAGCTGCTAATAGTGTGTCACCTTCTGCAAGATCAAGCCCTCATGAAGCTATGATAGCTGTCCACAAATATTTGAAAGATGTAAAAAGCCAGAACAATTGCTTACAGTAATCTAAACCTAAGGATGTAGGGCTGAAATTGAACAGAGGGAGATATATGGGATGAATATCAGGGTGAAATTCCTAATGCACATTTTGCTAGACTTCAGAATAGACTCATAAAAGGGGTGAGGGGAGTCCCATCAACTAAGACATTTAAAACTCACCTGGACAAAGTAGTGGAATTTAGAGGATGACCTTTTCCTGTTACTAATTTCTACGATTATGTACCTTCTTTTCTTGAACACTGTTCAATCAGTATCTACTTTGCTGTCAGCCAAGAAAAATAAGAATAGGTGGAGAAAGGAAAAGGAGGCAGAGGATATTCAGCCAGCAATTTAAAAACTGAACCTGAAAAAGACTAGGTACAGACAGTCAAAAAGCCCAAGGCTGAATCAATTCAATCTTTGCAAGTGAGTTTAAGCTGCATAGATTGAATGGATAAGCAAGTGAGCACATATTCCCTTTTGATTCCAGAAATGCAGCCACATGCCTCAGTGGCCCAATCCAGAAGTCAGGGAGCACTACAGCATGCCTTCCTCCTAAGCTGGAGCAGACAGATTGGGCCAAGGCTAGCCCACCCACCCTATGAGGGAGGGTTTGCAGGGAGGTGCAAAGCATTCTGGGATGCTGGAGGACTGTGAGTTAACTTGAATCTGGAGGGGATCTGGGACAGAAGTTCAATAAAAAAATTTAATGTAAATCAGTTAAGTTTAATGCTACATCCATCCAGGTTTATCTTAATAAAATCTTATCTCAGGCTATGGGCTGAGGAAGGAGAGAAGGATCCAGGTAGTGAAACAAAGACTGCGGCACTGGTGTCATCAGGAAGGCTTTGTCTTCCATGACCACAGCCCGCTCTTTGGCGAGAGAGGCAGTGAGCTGCTGGGAAGGGATGGCCTCCACTTCTCTCTGCTGGGGAGGAGGCTCTTCTCAGCCAGACTGGCTGACCTGCTGCACTGGGCTTTAAACTAAACCAGCCAGGGGATGGGGGGACTACCACCACTGCTGGCCTGCTGAACAACCCTTGCAAAGCCAACAGACCAAGGCACTTGAGGGAGTCCACCCATGCCCCAGCCCTGGAACAACCAGTAGGCAAGGCAAGGGCCCGCAAGGGGGCACTTGCCTGCCTGTACACAAATGCCAGGAGCTTGGGGAATAAACAGGAGGAACTTGTCCTCCTGCTTTACACAAATAATTATGATGTAGTAGGGATAACGGAGACCTCGTGAGACTCCACCCATGACTGGACCATGGGTATAAATGGCTATACCCTGTACAGGAGGAATCGAGTAGACAAAAGGGGTGGGGGCATAGCTCTCTATGTCAAGGAGAGCTACACATCCCTGCTAGCTGACATTGGTGACCAAGGTGGATGGCTGGAGACCCTCTGGGTTAAAATCCGTGGGGAACACTGCACAGGGGACCCAATGGTGGGAATCTCCTACCGAAAGTCAGGAGTTTGACCAGGAGTTTGACAGGGAATTGGCTGAGGCCGCATGCTCCAGGACCATGGTTGTCATGGGAGGCTTCAACTACCCAGACATCTTGTAGGAAGAGTGCTTAGCTAAATCCAAGCGGTCACAAAGTTTCCTCTCATGCATGGAAGACCTCTACCTGACACAAGAGTTCTATGGGCCAAAGAGAGGTAAAACGCTGCTCAACCTGGTACTGGCAATCAGGGACAACCTAATTGGTGACCTAACAATTAATGGGAAGCTGGGTGACAGTGACCATGAGCTAATTACCTTCACCATCTGCCATAAAGCTGGCAAGACAGTCAGCAATACAGAAGTCCTCGACTTCAGGAAAGCTGACTTTGACAAGCTCAAGAGGCTTGTCAGTGAAGCCCTAAGGAACCATGACCCAAAAGGGAGGGGAGTTCAGAAAGAGTGGTTGCTTCTCAAGGTTGCTTATCCTTGATGCACAAGCTAATGCCATTCTGTCTTGGAGGAAAAGTACCAAAAGGGCACAGCAACCCCCTTGGCTTTCCAGGGAAGTAGTGGACCTTCTGTGGCAAAAAGTAAGACCTACAAAGAATGGAGGACGGGATTCACCTCCAAGGAGGAATATTCCGCAATGGTCCAGACCTGCAGGAAGCGAACAAGGAAAGCCAAAGCTGTGACTGAACTCCAACTTTGTACAAGTATCAAGGATAATAAAAAGTTATTTTTTGGATACATGGGGAGCCAGAGGAAAAGCAAGGGCAATATTGGACCCCTGCTAAACCAGAAGGGAAAACCGAAGCCCAGGAAAAAGCCAACCTACTAAATGAGTACTTTGTGTCAATTTTCCATCAGTCCTATGGGTTACCCCTGCCCATTACAGGACAGTGAGGCCTGCGTGAGGGGTCTCCCCCTTGCCCTCCATCAATGCTGACCTCATTGATGGGTACTCAAGGAGCTGGCTAGCATCATAGCTCAGCCCCTGGCATGGATCTTCAAGAGTTCCTGGCACTCTGGTGAAGTGCCCGAAGATTGGAAGAAGGCCAATGTGGTGTCTATCTTCAAGAAAGTGAGGAAAGTGGGTCCGGCAACCTACAGGCCCATCAGCCTGATCTCTATCCCAGGGAAGGTCTTAGAATAGATTATCAAAGAAGCCATCCTCAGTGGACTGGCCCATGGCAACATCCTGAGGGATAGCCAGCACAGGTTTGTTGCAGTTAGGTCTTGCTTAACTAATTTCATTTCCTTTTATGACCAGGTGACCTATCACCTGGTTAAGGGAGAGGAGATTGATGTTGTATATCTTGACTTTAAAAAGTCTTTGATCTGGTATCCCATGATCACCTCTTGGCAAAACTGGCCAACTGCGGCCCCGGGTCCACCACGATCCACTGGCTGGGAAATTGGCTCCATGGTCAGACCCAGAGGGTGGTGGTTGATGGAAGTCAATCATCGTGGTGCGCAGTGGGGTCCCTAAAGGTTCTGTCCCTAGGCCTATATTGTTCAACATCTTTATTAATGATGTGGACATTGGAGTCAGAAGCAGACTGGCCAAGTTTGCTGGTGATACCAAACTCTGGGGTAAAGTATCCACACCTGAGGACAGCAAGGCAATCCAGGCTGGCCTTGACATGCTCAGGAAGTGGGCGGATGAGAAACTGATGGTGTTTAACACTGAAAAATGCAAGGTTCTCCACCTTAGGAAGAAAAACCTGCAGTATCCTTATAGGCTTGGCAGTGCTACGCTGACTAGCACTATGGATGAAAGGGACTTGGGGGTCATGATTGACAACAAGCTGAACTTGTGCCTTCAATGTGTTGTTGTGGCTAGTAAAGCAAGCAAAACGCTGGCTTGCATCTATAGATGCTTCCAAGCAAATCCCAGGATGTCATTCTCCCATTGTACTCGGCCTTGGTGAGGCCGCAGCTAGAGTATTTCATCCAGTTTCAGGCTCCACAATTCAAAAAAGATGTGGAGAAGCTTGAGAGAGTCCAGAGAAGAGCCATGTGCATGATCAGAGGTCATCATAAGGCTGAGAGCTATGGGACTCTCATGCCTGAAAAAGCGCAGGCTCAGAGGTGATCTGATGGCACCTATAAGTTTATTGGGAGTGTTCACCAGGATCTGGGGGAATGATTGTTCACCAGAGCCCTCCAAGGAATGACAAGGTCTAATGTTATAAACTCCTGCAAGACTGTTTTAGGCTGGACATAAGGAAGAATTTCTTTACTCTCTGAGCCCCCAAGGTCTGGAATAGCCTGCCATCGGAGATGGTTTAAGCACCTACTCTGAATGCCTTCAAGAAAAAATTGGATGTTTATCCTGCTGGGATACTATGACCCCAGCTGACTTCCTGCCCCTGGGGTAGGGAGCTGGACTCGATGGTCTTCCAAGGTCCCTTCGAGCCCTAATGTCTGTGAAATCTGTGAAAACCAGTTTGGACCATTTTGAAAGTGGCACTGAACTTCTGTTGTGTTACAGGTTTGAACTGGCTTCTAGTCACTTATACTGGTTTATGTGTAATTTCTGTTCCTAGCTGAAATGGTTGTGCAAATTACATGTGGGTAAGTGCTGAAGTGAGACTTCTGCTTTTATACTAAACTTTTCTCACTTTATTAATACTTTCACATACCCTCGCTGTCCTATCTGAGGCATCCTGACAGCTGTATCGTGAGCTCTCTGGGACAACAGCCAATGTTCTTTACTTGTTCATACAGTGCTTATCACACTGTGGTTCTTTGACTGGGGTTCCAAAGGACTACTGTGCAAAGAATGGAAGGAATTATCATTTATTATTTTGCAGTATTGTGAAAAAATTGTATTAAACATAGATGAGGATGATTACATTTTAGATCATTTCTACGGGTTTTTTAAGGACCCTACCATATAGTATACTACTGTAATGAGAACTTCCTCAAACTGTCTGGCCAAACTACAATTACCATCCTTGACCTTGACAGGCCTTTGGGAAAACAAGAGAACTCTTGTTTCAGCTTTTCTAAAGTGGCACAAGCTAATCAAACTCAATTTTCCTTCATTATGTAGCATGTGTGTTGCCTTATGATGAGGATTTCTGCCTATTGAGACCTTAGCCCAATTTGAGAATATTTCCCATAGGATCTTTGATTCTGTTGACATTCTAGCTCCCTAGCAAGTCCATGTCAAATATTTCTTGGCTGATCCATGGTCCTCCAGATCTGTGGAAGATAAAAGCAGTCACATTTCACTAAACGTGAACAGCCTGACAGTTTGTAATGAATTTTCAGAAACAGAGTAATATAAAGAATAATAAATTCATTTGGCAAAATGGAAGATTATCCAACCAAGATAGAATTTTTTTTCAGGCAAAAAAATGTTCTACTTCCTATTTTAACAAAAACTCCATTTACTGCTTGAGACTTAACTTGATATAGTCACTGTTATGTAAAGGAAATATCTGGGAATAATAAATAATTTAGTCCTGGCATTCTTTTATCAGGAAGACTCCCATTATTGTTAGTTCCAATGTTCTTCAAATCTGAATCTAATCTCCAGGTTTTTTTCAGGAGCTCTCCTAAGTTACTCAGAGCTGCTAATGAGAGAGCAAGAAAAAACATGAGCAGAGTGCCTGCTGATGTTGTGTATGGGATTTTTTGTCACTGGTGGAAATCAAATCCTTACCACTCACTCAGTTAGTGGGTGCTGCAACTATAATATTTGTATTTAATGTTGAGTACCTCTTTGATTTCAACTGCTGCATCTTACATACTCCAAGAAGAAGACTTGTAGGACATTATCAAGAACATGAGTTCAGTTCTAATAAGTCCTACAGAGCACTTAAATATCTAATATAGTAACAGGCTTAGTCTGTGTGTCTGTCTGTCCATAACAGTTTTGGGCAACTGTGCATGTGCCTCTGAGAGGGCGGGTGGCAATTGGCTGTGTGGCCCGGGCTGTGCAGGCCCAAGTTTGAGCCACTGCTGGGGAAGTTTGTGGTGGTGAACACACCCCAGCTGCATGAGCAGCAGGGCTTCTCCATGCCTCTCTGCCTGAGGGCAAAATGGGGGGATCACGGTGACGGTGGCGGTGGCTTCCACCACCCAGCCCCTACACCTCCGAGAACAGCTGGCAGAAAGGGGGAGGCATCAGGCAAGGAGGGATGGAGGTGAACGTGGAGTGGGGGGGATGTAGAGAGGGCCAGGGGTGGATTCAGAGTGGTGGGGGGGTGAAGTGGGGCTGGACCTGGAGGGGGTGGGGGTGTGGGCCTGGACTCAGGGCTCCGTGCCCCCCCACCCTCCCCATCATTCTTGACAGGGAATTTGCTAATATTGCATACTATGGGATAGTAGTCCAGCATAATATAAAAATTGGGAAGATCCTGGTTTGGGGGAGCAGATATCTTTCTTTTCACCTTTTGTCCTAGAATGAGAGGTTAAGTCAGAGCAGCCACAATGATGTTTTAACTTGCATCAGCTGGACTATCTTGCTGGAGGTCAGAGGAATATGTTGTGCTCCAGGCCTGCCCCTCACCAGTACTGGTGACATATATCAGTCTTGGTATACACACCATGTGTATTCTCACAATTCTCTTAGGTAAGGGAAATGGTCATACTGTTATTATTGTTCATTCCACCAGTTTCATTTGTATGACTATCCAGGACATGTAGGTTGGCTGGTGAATACGTCTAACATTTTAATATTTAAATATTTAAATGTCCAAAGTCATGCACAATCCCAGGCTCCCCTCCTGCAGGAACCAGCAACTCTGGGCATTTATACATGTGATCTAGAGGTGTGGGGGGGGCACTTTAGCTAAAGTGTCTCCAAGAAGCACTCTAATTAAAGCACCTGCAGTGTCTCGTGTATCAGCGTCTCTGCACTTCAAGATAGCTGTAAGGGCACTTTAACTAAAGCTCATCGAATGAGCTTTAGTTAAAGCATCCCTGCTGCCATTTTGAAGCATGGGGATGCTGACACATGAGATTAAGGTTGCCAACCCTCCAGGATTGCGTTGGAGTCTCTAGGAATTAAATATCCAGGAAACCGCTGAGAGTCACCCAGGAGATAATAATAGGACATTCATTAAAACAAATATTAAATGTTGAATCCAATGTATACAGCAGTCCAGTGTGTTTTTAAAATGTAATAGTAATGTGCATTTGCCTTCTTGACATACAGTTTACGCACTGTAATCTCTAACTAATGTATACAAGCATGGAGGCAAGTTAGCATTGGATCTTGTGGGCATGTTGGTGTTCCAGAAACCTCTCAGAATAGACTCAAATAGATTTGATAACACTACAGGAGATGTGGCAGCTCCTGGAGCATGCTAATTATTATACTCGATTAATCGAGTCTGCAGCCTCCCCACATGTCTACAGGCACCATCTATTACCACAGCTATGGAGACATATTTTGAATTGGGATAATATGGCCATTGTATAATTAAAATGAATGTCCTATCCTTAACTAGCCAATGTTCATTGCAATATCTAGTAAAATCAAGGAAGAGGACTGCTGCCATTTCTATAAGGAATATTATTTAAAATTTTACTTCCTTTTTCTTCTTCACCATTTTCCCATCTTTCTATATATTGTTTTGCTTTTGATTTTATTTTTTGTGGTGCTGTTCATTATTTACCTTGCCACTGTTGCAGTTTAGTATTGCTATGTTATAACAAAGGCATTCTGGGAAAGAGTATTAACATTTTATGAAAACATTGGTGGTTTTAGAATTTGTTTTGTTTCAGTGCACAATGAATCTTAAACTTTTGAAATTCTTGAGAGAGACCCCAGAATAGGTAATGTCCCTGGCTAAAGCAGGAACTTGAAACTGATATTGAATGTCCCTTGCAAATGCCCTAATCAGCAGCTATTCAGAGTTTGTTCTCTTTCTCCAAGTTTTGGGAAAAATCCCTGACCATCTCTAATGCTAAATTTGTTACATTTCAAGTGCCTTCTAATGAGGCTTATGAACAGACAATTAGTGAAGTGTTTTCCAGATTAAACATGAGTTCTCCATATAAAGAAAAAAAATTAGCATTCTACAAATAGCTGTTGCCTTGCTTCACATAAGCATCCTGGGAGTGATAGTGACCATTGATTGTATGTTGGCACGTAAAAAATTTTTTTAAAAGTTGAATTATACCAGTATTTGGTTTTATCGGTATATATCAGTTTTATAAGAGCTGAAGCAATGGAATTTATAACAACCATATTAGAAAAGTGTGTGTGTGT
>NW_017728886.1:37194415-37242995 GCF_001723895.1 Crocodylus porosus
GCAGAAATTCATTGAACTTCACTTAATCCATAAACAGACATCACTAAATGAAGCGGGTCAGCTGTGTGAGAATGTGTTCTTTCACATCCTAAATTGGAATCCCCAGGTATCACTGTGCAAGTGGAGAAACCCTGGGTTACTCGCCCTGCCCCACCATGGCGAGAAGTAGAGGTTGCATGAACTCTTCTCAAGCTGTCACGGAGGGAAGAAGCGATAGCAGTGGTCCTGCCTCCTGCCCACCTACCTGCCCATATGCCTTGGACCTGAAAAGGCTGCTGGCCATTCTAGGACATTACTTACATCTGAACACACAACCTCTCCATTACGGTAGCTTCAGGCTAAGAAAGGTCACAGAAAGTTCACACTTCAGTCAATAGATCTGTAAGGATTTTGAGACACTTCAGGTTATGGGCCAGGCCACTGGCATCATCTGATTTTAAAATAATATAAGAAATACAAAGCTAGCAAAAAATATGAAATTGAAAGCATACACCAGTTGTGAATTCGCTGAGCCCAGAGTGTGGATGCAGCAGTTGTGAATTTATTTGAGCCATGTCCAGAAAAGGACCACTCCCATTTTATAGATAAATACTGATAGTGTCTCCTGCATATACTGGGACTGAGCGGGTCATCTGTGATGAGCTTTTACTTCGATACATAAATTGGGGAGGAAATTAGATGTTAATTCCATCAGAATTTTAAAAAATCCTCTAAAACGTGCAGTTTTGGAATGCTGTTTTTATTTGAAAACCTGTCAGAGGGTGGAAATTATTTATTTGGAAACCTGCTAGTGACTTCAGTGAGGTCCCAAGTAACTGCCAGTGACTTCAGTGAGGTACTTGGAGCTAAATCCTGCTGCTTCAATGGTTAGACAAACAACAGAATTGTCCTTGAGTAAGGAATGAGGCTGATCTCACTCCAATTAAAGTCACTTGGAGCTTTATTATTGATGTAATGGAATAAAGATTGGGCACTGAGTAAGGGATATAGTGTTGCCTCCTATATGAATGTGACATGTTTTTAGTGAAATGAAAAATTACTGGCAATTCAAGGACTTTTCACATGTTGTTGTTAGTTCCAGAACAAACCCATTTTCTAAACCCCTTTCACTGAATAACACAAAGGTTTCAATCAAAAACAGGCAATTTCCCACTAAAAATGGGTAATTTTTCAAGTCAGAATTAGGACATTTTAAAGATAACATAGGCCCATTTTTCAAGAATCGGTGCTCTTCCTCTTGTGAAGAGGCAGCATAGCATTCACATGTGTTTTATGTGTTTTGATGAAAAAAATGAATTAACCAAAACAACAAATAAAATACATTTTCTGGGGAAGGAGATGAAAGCACAAACCCAAGCTGCACATTTCCCTATGCTATATTGCTCACTTCACTTAGTTGTAGTAAATTTTATTAGTAGCATAGTAGTGAGTTCCCTCCTTAGCTGTCATATTTCTTTGGGTGAATGGATTAACTGAGTGGGAGTGATCCAGCAAAACAGCACACAGGCAGAACTCTTATTAAAATAAATGAAAGTGTCACCTGGCTGTACTGTAGTCAGTATACTAGGTGATCCTTGTTGTTCCTATTTAAAAATAATGGGTGAAATCCTAGCTTCGCTGGAGTCCATGGGAATTCTGCCATTGATTTCAATGGAGTCAGGACTTCTAAAAAATCTGATTGTGCTGAACTGTTTATTTTGGCTGTTGGAAAGAAAGTAATAGGAATAAAAGTATTAGGGAATCCTATCACCAGTTTGCATGGCTTAATCAAAACAGTGTTAGCTATTTTTCATAATTTTTTAAGATCTGTTTAATATAAACAATTAAAATATGTTTTGGGCCTAGAAGCACAAAATACATAAACATTTCCAAGAAAGTAGCTCTAACTATAAAGAATTTATGTCCATACACAGACATATTCAAAATTACTTTTAGGAATATTTTGTGCAGTCGAGGAGGATAAAGTTTCTTTCAAAAGGAATTGTCAATACTTTTAAAAATGGACTATAAAAATAACAAAGACCTCCTTTTGATCCTCATGAGTATACTTTATTTGTCCTTGAAAAAATATATCCAATGTACCTTTCAAAATGATTTATTATGTGTTATTGTTACAGTGTTCAATATTGTTCAATACTGAACTACTGTACTGATTACCACTCTCCCACTCTGCTTTAGTTCTATCATGTGCTTTTATTTACCTCCCGAGGCAAAAACATTTTAATTGGTTTAGTGAAGCTTGAACTCTCTTTTATCAATGACAGGTTTTATCAAAGTGGAACTAACCCAGGAGCTGTATGTATTCTCCCAGTGTTGAGGAGCAATGATTTTGTTTGGGGTTTTTAAACTGAAATTTAACTTTTGCAGTGTAGATTACCTACCAACTATTTAAACAGCAGTGAGAAAACATCTTTTTCCTCTTCCTCTTCTTTTTAATTCTAAAATCCCTTCCCATAGACAGACTAGTTTAGCTTCTCCATGTTTTAGCTTAATGAAAGACAAATGCATTTGGCAAACTGAACATAAAATATGCGAAATGTGATGTCCACTAAAGTTCTAGAATGCAAGATGAAATGGTTTATAGTTTCAAAAGTGACAAAAGGAGTATATCAGTATATCAGTTTTGCATTTTAAAGAACTTCTTTCCAAATTATCCTTACATAATATATAGACCAACAAGGTCAGATCTGGTATAAGGTATGATTATTTGTGATGATAAAAATTCTTCAATGTATCCTTTAAAAAAGTATATGATTTTCTTAGGGATATATTTCAAAAGATTGAAATGGCTCATGAACAATAGAAATAGACTCCTGTCTTCCTATTTGATGAAAATTGTTTCAGTGAATAGGACAGATCTGTGTGAATCTTAACTTTGGAAAAGATAGTGAAAAACAGTAATTCCTAATCCCGATATATCTGTATCAGTATTGTAACATACTGCTTAAAATTAATACTAAAACTAGGAAATAATTCCTTGTTTTTATATATAGGTTTCTAACTGTGGCCATAAATCTTTTACGTTGGAAAGAGGTGAGTATTAAACTATGCAAAAAAGCAGGGGGGCAGAGGGGAGGGTGCAAAAACATTACAAGTAACAGGTAATAGGGAAATGTAACTTTTTACATGCTTGGGCAAGGCACATTCATAACATTTCCACAGCTCTCCTGTGTGCACTCCATCTCCACCAAACACAGAAATTAGGTAAAGAACTGCTCTGGGGTCATCCCAGATGGCCACCACTCTGAAGTGCACCAGAGGAAGAGAGTTTAGGAACAGCAGAATGTGGCTTGGCACATGTTTAATAGAAGTGGATGGACTTGTGGGCAGGGCTATGCTTCTTAGCAGTGGACTCAAAAGCACCTCAGAACCAGATTAGACATCTAGTAAATCAGTTTTCTGCTAGACGCCTTGGCTGATTGATTTCTGAACAACAAAGAGGGTAATATTCATGCACAGAATGCGTAGGTAGGCAGAACATGCTACAAGTGAAGGTAACAGTGGGGGATTAAGGAGAATGGCATCTCAAACTGTGGGCAGGCCAAAAGTGGGGAGAGGAGTTCTGTATAGTCAAAGATCCAGCTGTCATGCTGGAAGAGTGCCTGCTCATCCTCCACTAAGTCTGCTGTTTCTTCCTCAGTCTACCAAAGCTTCCAAGCTCTTCACCAAATTGTTTTGAGTCAAGAAGTAGTACTTGATGCTGCTGCTGCCTCTGTCTGACTGGGGCATCATCCATTGACAAGATATAAAAGTCCTGTGTGCTTAGCTTAAAAGTTCTTGATTGGTTTTTGGAAGCAGTTCTGGGTGCTAGAATTTGGCTTGTGGGCACTAGTCTATAAAAATGAGGAAAAAAATAGCTGTTGAAAAACAAATCAAACCTTATGTTTTGTGTACTACAATTTGGTATACCCTAAATTGGCCCCCACTTTGCTGCTTTACCACATAGCGTGAAACCCAAGTGAGGAATATTTTTTTACATGCTAAAGAGAACCATAATGAGAGGTAAGAGCTAAAGAGGTACCTACTGGAAATATTTAAAAATATATATTCTGTATAATTGTAGTTGAAAAATGTTTCTACACAGACATAGCCATGCTGTAGGCACATGGCCAGAATGCAGACACATGCAGTTAGACCTTACAACATCTGGCCTATTTCTGAGATAAAGCTAATGTGCACTCTGTCTAAGATAGGTGATGCTTCCAGGTCTGATCCTAAGGCCATTGAGATCAATGGGAAAAAATCATATCAGCCCCTAAATTTGTCTGGAAGTCTAGAGTATTTGTATATCAACTTATTAACATGACAAGAAAGACTTTAAATAAGATTTAAAGGGGGTTAATGATAAAAGCTTAAGGGAAGGAAGAAATGGACCTCACCATAGGATTGGAATCTAAAGGGGAAAGAAGAAATTGAAATACGGCCATACAGCAAGGTTGTCTTTTTGTTTGTTTGTTTGTTTGTTTTGTTTGGGGGGGAGTTGGTTATTTTTTAGTGGACGAATTGCAAAGATAGGAGAGAAGTGTGACAAGTTTGGGGGCACAAAGCACACTCTTCAGGTCTGAGCTTGTCAAACATCTCTCCCAACCATATATTGGTCCACTAAAAGATAGCATAAAAAATCCCCTGCTTCTTCATAGCTTCATGTTTTCTAGGGTCAGAAGGGACCTGAACAGATCATCAAGACCGACCCACTGCCCTGGGCAGGAATTAGTGCTAGGATCATAATTCCCCAGCCAGACATCTATCCAACGCCCTCTTGAAGATCCCCAAGGTAGGGGAGAGCACCACCACCCTTGGGAGCCCATTCCAGAGCCTGGCAGCCCTAACTGTAAAGTAATGCCTCCTGATATCAAGCCTGAATCTACTCTCAATCAATTTGTGGCCATTATTCCTTGCTATCCCAGGTGGTGTCCAGGGGAACAGAGCCTCACTTATTTTCCTCTTTTCTCCCCTGGTGAGTTTATAGACAGCCACCAGATCCCCAGGCAGCCACTTGTGTAGGCTGAATAGATTCAGGCCCTTTAGTTTATCTTTGTAGGGCCTGGCCTGGTGACCCCCAACCATGTGAGTGGCCCTCCTCTGAACCCTCTCAAGGTTAGCCACATCCCTCTTCAAGTGTGGCGCACAGAACTGGATGCAGTACTCCAACTGCGGCCTGACCATCACCGCTTAGAGGGGAAGGATCACCTCCCTGGATCTGTAGATGAAAGACAAAGTGCGGTTAGCCTTACTGACCACTTCCTTGCGTTGGTAGCTCATGTCCATCCTGGAGTCAATGACTCCAACATCCCTTTCAGCCACTGTATTGTTGAGAAGGGTGTTCCCCAGCCTATAGGTGTGTTGCTGGTCCCTTCTCCCTAGATGCAGCACCTTATACTTGTCTGCATTGAATTCCATTTTATTCTCATCCGCCCACCTCTGTAACCTGTCTAGATCTAGTTGGATTCTGTCCCTCCCCTACAGTGTGCCCACTCCTCTCCACATCTTTGTGTCATCAGCGAATTTGGACAGAGTGCTTTCTACACCCACTTCCAATTCACTGATAAAGATGTTGAATAGCACAGGCCCAAGGACCAAGCCCTGGGGAACTCAATTGCCCACATTCCTCCAGGTCAAAAATAACCTGTCCACCACCACTCTCTGGGTGTGATCATTGAGCCAATTTGACACCCATCTGACTGTGTAGGCATCAATGCCACAGTCACCTAGTTTTTTTATGAGCATTTGGTGAGAAGCAGTGTAAAAGGCCTTCTTGAAGTCCAGGTAGACAGCATCCACCAGGACCAGGCCACAAAAAGCCTGAGTCTGAATTGATTCAATCTTTGCAGGTTAGTTTAATGTGCAAAGGTTGAACCAATTTGGAGATGGCTAGACATAACCTTTTTATTCCAGACATGCAGGTACATGCCTGCAGTGGCTCAGGTTAGAAGCCAGGAGGTGCTAGAGCAGCCCTCCCTTCCCTTTCTCAGGGCTGAGCTGAGCAGGCATGGCTAGGTCCTGGTGGGACACTGTGAATGGGGGGGGGGTTCCCCACCCCCCTTGATAACAGAGCATTTATCAGCTCTGTTATCAGCATTTAGCACCCCATCAGAAAACAAAGCCTCGCTCATTAGTTGACGGTCTTCTTAAACAGGTTTTTCCAAAGAAAGGAATACAGGGATGTTACCAACTGAGCTGTTGATTCACTTCAAAACAGACACTGTCCTATCTGCCTTACACAGAATTATCTAGCATACTGCATGCTGACTACGGTTCGTGCTGTGGGAGAGAAGAGGAAGGGATCTCTGCTTAAGCAGTGAGTGGTAAGATGGAGGGGGAGGGGGGCATAGGGAAGCCAGCAGACCCTTCTGTGCCTGCAAGTCTCTTCTGGAGCTCCAGCCAGGGAGCAGAGGGGAGGGACCAGCTCTGCTATGGAGCAGCAAGCTCCAAACAGCATGCCAGGATGCTGGGGGTGTCTTGTTTAGCTTAAACGAGCGAAGGGTCTGGGACAGACATTGCATAAACTGGTTTGACCCAAATCGGTTCAGTCTGATACTGCATTCAACCAGGTTTATCTTAAACCAGTTTCATCCATTTTCAAATTGGTTTATGTGCATTGAACATCTGTTCTCTTACAGATCAGTTTCTGATCACCAAAAACTGGTTTATGTGTAATGTGTGTCCCTAGCCAAATAACAAGATGCAATTCAATGAATTCAAGTACCACACCTAGGAAAGAGAAAACGAACACAAAAATTAAAAATTGGGACTAAGAATCTGAAAGATGTAGTGCTTCCAGACTGAGAGCACATTCCACAGCGAAGATCAGCTCTTTGGCTACCCTTACATGTAAAGCCAGAGCCAATAAGGCCACTAATTTGGTTAGCAGAGTGCTTGCTCAAACTCAGTTGGAGCCAGGTGGCTACCTATGTGCAGTGTTAATAGAAGTCAAGTGTTCGTTGCCAGATGAAGAATCTTACCTGATATAGTGTCATGCCTTTTAAGGGCTACTTCCAAACACCTCTAGCCCAAGGCTTTTTTGCATGCATCTGAAAAAAGTCTGGTACATGAACATTTTCTGCAAGTTCCCAGGTAGGTTCTTCTTGACCAGGGGTGGGCAAAGTGGTGCATCTGGCTGGTGGCTGGACTCCATTTCCCAGCAGCCCCTGCTCACATCACTGTGGCCATTTTCCAAGGAGACCCCAGTAGCATCAGTACTGTGACAGCACAGGGCCAGGGTTTCCATGAAGACCAGGCTCAGCACCACTGGCAGGGTGCACAGATGAGAGAGGACTTGCTTGTGACCGGGGCTGGGATCTTGCATTGGTAACGGGGTGGTTCAGAGCTGGGGCAGAGTAGCCCTGGGCACCTCCTTTCCTTCTCCTATGTGGGCAGCAGTTCTCAGCTCTGCCCTGACTCCACGCTGTCACTGCTGCAAGATCCCAGCCCCAGAACAGCTTCCCACCCAGCCATGTGTCCTGATGGGATTGCATCTGTGGGCTGGATAGCGTAAAAGGATAGGCCGAATAGCACAACTTGATGTCTTGGTGTCCATGGGGAAAAGCCAAGTGAAGCCCAAGTGTATCTGGAGCTGGGCAGAGGTGAAGACATGCTTTAGCCTATTCAAAGCAAACAGAGTCTTGGGGTATGGATCAATGTACATATATATCTGCCTTAAAAGGGTGGAGTGGGGTGGAAAGCTGCTGCTTGGGAGCATATAGCATATATTATGCTGAAACTATTTGTATGATCCTGTAGTAGTCATAAGTGAACTAAATAGCCCTGAATTGGACCCTGTATAAAGCAAGATTGGTTAGAGCAGTTTTGCTGCCTTTACATAGCTATGGGCTCATGCAGATATAATAGTTGCATTGTAACAGCTTGTATCGGTATCCTTTGATAGTGATATATTTGTTATACCTATCTATACCCTTGGTGGACCCTATAAAATAAATAGCTTCCTTTGATCTCATACAAAAATAACAAGTGAAAAACAAAACAGATGCTGTGATTTGCAGTGTTTTCCAGTTTTATTCATGACATTGAATGATTTTAGATATATGGTGTGTATACTTAATATTCATTTCTTGATTTTCTTTGAGTTGGTACATTATTTCTTAAATTCTTCTGTCCTTTCTTTCCTTTTGTTTATTGGCTGCAATAAATTCTTATAATTTTTCCTTTCTTGGTTTACTAGATAAAAATTGTACTTAATGCCCTATCTTATGGACATAAAAATGGAAGTGATGGAGTACATTGTTATGATTTATCTATCTTCAGCCAGGACTGTGTTTGTGTTTTTAGTCCCCTAGTGAGACTATAATGTTTTTATAACTACCATTTACTTCTGAATCAAATTATATGATAAAAAAGTACATAACCACAAAAAACCCTCCCCAGATGACAAAATGAGAAAGCTTAGAAGTGTATTAACTTTTGATGAAGGAGGGCAATCCTGTGTGGAATCAGACTGTAGCATGGAGGACCCATGCTGAACCTTTGTCTCAGGGCCTTGTTACATGTTGTACTTTGAGCTACTCAAATGTTGATTGGTGTTAGTGTTAGCTCAAATTTGTCGCGGTCATACATTAAAGCTAAAAACCTCTGACTTTCCCCCACCTACACAGCTGTGACTGGCAAATAGGGCTAAGTACAGACCGTCAAAAAGCCTGAAGCTGAATCGATTCAGTCTTTGCACATTAGTCTAAGCAGAGATTAAACTGAGAAACAACTGGACACACATTCACTTTTGATTCAGGAAATGCAGCCACATACCTGCAGTGGCTCAGGCCAGAAGCGAGGGATGCTACAGCATGGGTCTCTGGCATGTAGCCAGCATGGTCTCTGGCCTAAAACCAATTTTAGCCATTTTGAAACTGGTTTATGTGCACTGAACTTCTGTTATGCTACAGTTTCTGATTACTTAAACCAGTTTACATGTAACTTCTGTCCCTAGCCTAGAGTGCCCGCAAGCAGGGGCCAGACTAGGAGCTACAGCTGTGAGTTGCCACTGCAGGACTGGTGAGCCAGGATAGGCTTCTGTCCCTGCTCTAGGTGTGGGGGTGTGAAAGATGGGCTGTGGCAGGACGGGGCAGAAGGTGGAAACATGAACCTAGGAGGCAAAGAGTTAATAGGATGGTGGTAAGTAATTAAAAGGAAATGGTTGGAAAGGAAGTGGGGTGAGGGGAAGGGTAGTGAAATGAAGGAAGTCAGCCACTGAAGATAAAAAAAGTTAAAA
Organism: Crocodylus porosus; assembly: GCF_001723895.1. Taxonomy (NCBI): domain Eukaryota; kingdom Metazoa; phylum Chordata; order Crocodylia; family Crocodylidae; genus Crocodylus; species Crocodylus porosus. Next base: position 37,203,636 of record NW_017728886.1, read on the forward strand.
AAAAAAAAAGGAATTTAAAAAGAAATAGAGGAAGTAAATTTTTAAAAAGTCTCATGTTTTAATAGATTGGGATTTAGGACTGGGGTATGAGGGGTGCTGATTGTTCTTCCCAGGATGGCTGGGAAGTGGGAGCTAAGGGAAAGTGCTTTTGTGGGAGCTACTGCCCCATCCCCAGGAAGGAAGCCCCAGCTCATGGGAGTCTGACCTGCTCCTCTACCTTGTTTCCCCCCTTGACTTTACTCCAGGCCCCACCCATGCCCTATGACCTGGCCAGCTGGCATGTGCTCTGGAGGCTGTTTGCATGGGATCGAACCCCTGAGGGTGGGAAGGAGAGTTGGCTTGGTGTCAGAACTACCCCCTGGGCAGTAGAGTTCAGGAGGTGGAAAGTTTGTCCATGCAGAACAGGAGGGTGGGAAAGGGGACACTGCATCTTGGGATGCTGGAGGACTGCAACTTGGGCAGCTCAGCTGTGTGGAGTGGCCACACGTTAATGGAACATGGGCTGGGTAACACAGATCAGAGAAAAGTCTGCCCTGCAGTGACATCAATTTAAACTGCCTGTAGTTTGCTTAAAACTAGTTTCAGGTGTTAATGCATGGACAATCCAGGGGTTTAGAGCTCCAGGAGGTGCCTAAAATCAATGTATAATAAAGCCCTCAGTGCTTGTCATCTTGAATGGATTAACTTGAGCTATTACTTGAGTATTGTTCCAAACCAAATTCCTATCCCCAAACACAAATCTCTAGTAGGAGTTAAATTTGGCTTTAAATTCAATCAAATTAGTCCCTACAAAGGGTATCAGGTTAAATCTCAAATGCTGCTAATGCTTGATGTAGTCATGAAGTAGTAGTGCAGCTACAAGTTACAGCCTGAGTTAGGAAATCTCATCAGCCCAACTTACCCAGTCACTCCATGTAGCTCAAGTGTTGTTCTAATATGATTGCTCTCACTTACACAAGGTTAGCCTGAGAGGAGTACCTCAAAGTACCTCTGCAGTGAAGTGAATCCTTCAGAAAATATTAGCAAACTTCTCTCTGCAGAAGTATAATAATGAATAAATTTAAGCTGAGAATCTAAAATTTTCCAGCCATCAGGGGAGTGAGATGCTTGAACAGCCTTCAAATAGCAGGAAAGAAGGGGAGCAAGGACAAAGGCTTAGTAAGTGCAGACTGCTCTGTTTATTAGAGCGTTTCTGTGATGTGGTTACCTGTGACAGCAGAGTACTGGACCAGTGGCTAGGGTGTCCTTCTCTGTCTTGTTCCCTTGCGCCTACAGCTACAAATGTCCAGCAATGAGGAAAGAAAAGCAAAAGGAAGAAGCTGTACAAAGTATGTTCCTTAGAGCAACGTTTCCCAACTGATGTGCTGCAGCACACTGCTGTGCCATCAGGGATGTCCAGGTGTGCTGCGGCATTTTGGGCTGGAGCCAAGCCCCCCACCTGCTGCTGCTGTGGACACAGACAGACTGAAGTGTGGCTTAAGCCAGGCAGGAGGTGTGGCTCCAGCCCAAAATGCTGTCCAGTTGGCCACATGCCATCCCTCCCCATGGTCATCCAGCTGGTGCCACTACCTTTCCCCCCATGTCTGGTGTGCCACAGTGGTTTTTTATTCAGGTAAGTGTGCTGTGGGGTGAAAAAGATTGGGAAATGCTGCCTTACAGACCATATATTGTCTATCCACTTAATCCTCTAGTGACATACTTCACCTATGAAGTAATATCTATTTCCTCTTGATTTCCTTTATTTCTCTAGATGCTGTGATTTTTTTCCTATATACTTTAAAGGCCAGGGTCTCTGGCCTGCTCTTTCTCCTTTACAATGTGCCTGAAATGCAAAGGAGACTGAATCTAGGCTTTACCCTCTCCTACTGGGGATGTTTCCAGTGCGTTGGAAAATCTAGGTGGTGTAGAGACAGCTTCTGCACTCCCATCCCCACTGCCTGTAGTTCAGAGGTTATAAAATAGGCATGCCAGGGATGAGGGGGAGTGATTTGAGCACATGGTAGTCTGGCTATGCTTAATGAGCACACAGTCTGTTTTAGGGACTGCTGCCAGCTGGTGCAAATTGCAGCAACCCCAGTCTAGAGAGCTAGGATGCCAAAACCAGGTCCTTGCTTGTCCTTGCTCTCTGCTGGGCACAGCACAGAATCTGATCCTGAATATTCATTCCAATGTACATGCATTGTGGTTTTTTTGAGGAACTGTACTTGTTCTAGAAGATGCAGCTCAGTGCAGATGTATCACTTCCTAAGCTACAAAGAAAACACAAGTGTTTTTGTCACTATCAGCTTCTCCTTGCAGACACTACAAACATGGAAACTTAAAGATGCAAAACCTTGGATTGGTATTCTTGTAACTATGAAACAGGATCAGACTTGTATGTTACAGTAAAGCTGGCATGTATCAGTCTGCTAATTTCAATTTTAACTATACACTGATATTCTTTCTATAGCACTACATGAAAAAGGAGCTGTGAAGAAAGCATGCATCTATCTATGTTTGATACGTTATAGCACAAAACCATACTCACAAGGAATTATTGGCAAGCATTTGTTTTGCGCCTACAGCTACAAAATGAAATTGTGGTGGGGAAAGAGGGAGGAAAGTGTATATCAGCAGAAGCTGAATTTCTTAGGGATTTTTCTTCTCAAAATCTTGGTAGGATAATACAGTAAAGCAACCCTAGAAAATCTGTAAAAAGTCTGATACCATAGAAAGTGCATTAATGTTAGAGCCTACCTTTACATTTTTGCTTGGGTGAGGGTGAGCCTGGAGGGGGGTTGAAATCACAAACATAAATGTTTTTGTAAAGATGAGCAAAATGACTTACCCTACACTTCATGCCCTGCAGCAGAGTTGGAGCTGGAGGGCAAGCCCTGTAGCATGATTATATGGCAGCCCAAGGCAATTGCCCCACCTACCCCTACCCCCATCTGCGCCTTAGTTTGAAAGTGATGTCTAAATTCCCAGTTTTGTACCACGTCTTGTAGAATACTCTTCTAGGATGCACTATAGGTCAAATAACAATACAGTCCAGACTGTGATACACTTCGCTGCCATTCACCTTCGTTCTTTCAAAAGAAAGTATTTGAGCTTCAAGTATTTCCAGTCACCCAATGAAATGTCTGAATGTCAGACTCTCTCATCTGGTCTCCAGAGGACAGTCATCTAGGGATAAGACTTTTCTTTTGAATAGTACTTGCAGTGGTAGCTCTGCAGTTATGATTTAAAAACACATTTTCTTTACAAGCCTCAGTTTCCAGGTGTTTTTCCAGTTCTGGAGGTAGTATGCTACGATTTTTTTTATGGTTGTCGTCAGCCCAACAATTGCATTTGGACAGTGTGCTAAGATTTTGTGCAGTGAAGCAGATCATTTTAAGATAACTTAATTCTTTAAAAGGTTTTTGATCTTTAATCATTAATAATAATACAGTGGAAACTACTTAAATGCAAGAATAAATTTGCATCCTGAATGTTCTGGAATGTGCTTTTTCACAGCGTTCTTGGAGGACACTGCAACATTTTACAAATATTAATTAAGCCTCACAAAACACTAGAGAATTAAGTGAAAGACATGTATATAGATTATTTCACTGACAAGTGTAATGTAGTTGCCTGTAGGTTCGAACACGGTAGTTATTTACAAGCATGCACAATGATAAGCAGCAATTTGCAATGGGGATGGAGAACAGCATATTCCATTTCAGGAAATGTCTAAGTAGGCAGAATACAATGTTCTGTATTTGAATTTTGCCAGAAGACTGGGATCAACATTATCAGTTGTATGAAAAGGGCTATAATGTATTTTTTTAGACATACTTTTTTCAGAAAAATGTGCATTTACAATTGTGTACTTTATTTGCATGTGCAATTACTGTCCTTACAGTCATATAAATTGTTGGACTGCTGTGACTGCTTGTCCAAATTAGACATAAAATTACATGCATAGTTTTTGAAAGTTTCTACCCAAATGGTCACGAGTCATTAACTTTGTCTCATCTGAAAGATGGATTTGGCAATAGAAACACTTTGGATACACATGAGGAAAATGTGTATTCACAGATCTGTCTCTCCAAAGTGTTAGACTTCATTATAACATCTTTAAAGCAAGTTATGCAGCATACTGGACATGAAGGATTTATAGTTACATTAGAGTTACAAAAGGAAAATTATAATTTGAATCAGATAAACTAGAATTATCCTAAGCATAAGCATTATTATTTTTATAGAATGAAATTAGTGTGCATTCTCCTAAACAAAATGTATGTCTTAGCTCATTTCTTGCCCACAGAAACTTACAGTGTAGCTACCATGCAGACAACTAAAAGATGAGGTATAGTGGTGGACAAATTGTAGCCAACAAGCTATGGAAAGCTAGGCAAGAACATAGGTTTATGGAGAAGAGGAAAGACATTTGCTTCACAAGACAGAGACTACTGTAGGTACAGGGAGCTCAGTATGAAAAAGCCTAGGGCTTTATGATAAGGGACACTGAGGAGACAGGAATCGGCCAGACATGAGACCCCAGTGGAGATGAAGCAATATTAGAGGTTTAGCTTATCAAACAACTGGTCAGGGGTATCATCCCACTAAATTGCTTTTACTGTAAATACCTGATACCTAGTATAATTCAGTTATATTCCAAAGGGGCAGAAGAGGAGTGGGAAGAGTATTAATAGATGAAACTGAGTTAACATAGTGGAAGGTGACCCATGATGTCCCTCAGGGTTCAGTACTCGGACCAGTGCTTTTCAACGTGTTCATCAATTATTTGGATTCAGCTATTAAAAGCATACTGGCACAGTTTGTGGATGACACCAAATTATGGGGAATGTGGTCATGCTCATGGGCAGGCTAGTGATGCAGGGCAACCTGGACAGGTTTGCAAAGTGGGTGGATCATAACCTGATGACGTGGAACATGGAGAAATGTGAAGTGGAGAAATAATCCACAACACACTTACAGGGTTGTCAGTGCATCATTTGCCAGCACCACAACTGAAAGAGACATGGGAGTCAAGATAGATGACAGAATGAATATGAGCCACCAATGTGATGCCGTAGCTGGCAGATCAAACCAAACAATAGCATGCATCTACTGATGCATCCCAAACAGTCCAAGGATGTCATCCTCCCTCTCTACTTGGCCTTGGTGAGACCGCTGCTGGAGTACTGTGTCCAGTTCTGGGCACCACATTTCAGGGAGGACATGAAGAAGCTTGAGAGAGTCCAAAGGAGGGTCACACATATGATTAGAGGCCTGGAGAACAGGTCATATGAGGAGAGGCTAAAAGACATGGGACTGTTCAGCCTGGAGAAGAGAAGACTTAGAGGGGACTTGGTGGCAGCCTGTAAGTATATTGCTGGCATGCATCAGGGGCTGGGGGAGCGTCTGTTCACCAAGGCACCGCAGGGAAAGGCAAGAAACAATGGGCACAACCTGATTGAAAATTGCTTTAGATTGGACATAAGGAAAAGCCTCTTTACAATTCAAGTGCCAAGGGTCTGGAACACACTCACCCCAGAGGTGGTACAGTCACCTACCCTGGTGGTCTTAAAAAAGTGTCTCAACGCCCACCTTGATAGGGTCATCTGACTCCAGCAGTCTTTCCTGCACAAGTGCAGGAGGACTGGACCTGATGATCTTGTAAGGTCCCTTCCAGCCCATAACATCTATGAATCTATGAATCTAAGAAAGAAGAGCTTTTCAGAAGAATTCTGATGAGCTCCAGGAATAAGCTGTCTCTGGCAGAGCTGATCTTACGGTGCTCAGAACTCCATCAAAGATAGGGCCATCATCCTTTCTTCAGTGTGGAGGCAGCTTTTTAACAACTGTTTCCTGTCTCTGGGACATGGGTCCCAACTAAAAACCCCTGACAACCTTAGTATCTCACCTCAGAAATGAGAAGACTATCTTAAATAATACAATGCATCCTAGGAATAAAGACAGGCCCTAAACTATAGCTTTGTGTATGATCACCAGCATTACCTTGTAGCTCAGTAGTAAATAGGTTGCCAATGCCGAGGACAGGAAAGAGTTTTTGTCTGGTTTTTTTTAAATGAAATTTGAGGCAAAGACCTACCATAGTATAACATTATGTTTAAGGGATTTAAAAGTAACAAATTTGGGATGCACAGTGCATCATGTAGTAAAGCAGGAGTGGCCAACCAGTGGCATAAGTGCTACAAGTGGCATGGGTAGCCAATGTGTGTGGCATGCAGGAGATCATGGAGGCAACAGGCAACACAGCAGCAGAAAACAGAGCAGAAGATCAGGCAGAGAGCACAAGACAAGAAGCAGAAAACAGAGAAGGAAATTGGGCAGATGGATGAGATCAGTGGCACTTAGAGAGGGTACCAGGCTAATTTGTGGCATACCAGCCAAGAACATTGGCCTCAGTTGTATTAAAGGATAAAATTCATCAGCATATAAGTAAACCTTATGTAAAAAGGGGCTAAGTCATGGCTGCTGTGGGAAGTCATAACTTTTAAACCCTTGACTTTGTACATTTCAAACCAGATGCTCAGCTTCTGTAAATTGGTGTAGCTCCCTGATCCTTAATTTCTTAACCACCAGATTGTTTAGAGGTTTCTTCAGAACCAAACTAAATTAAATTAAATAGCATTGTTAAGTATATCCATATTAAGGACTACATCTCCCTCTACTGGGCAGAAAATTGTGACTTAAAGATTATAAAAGTTCAGCTAATGTGGATGACCTGAAGCTACTACTAATTGTACTGTTTTCAAAATGTCAAGCTTTAGTGTGAAACTCACAAAAATACTGCCACATAAATTATAATAATGCATCTTCATACAATACTGTAAGTAACTTAATTCTTCTTGTGTGGTGATGATAGTCCCCTAAGTGGGTGCAGTGATTCAGCCTAGAATTGATAAGCAACAAAATGTTCTGGTTGAAAAACTGCCAAATTTGAACCTTTTTGAGTGATAGCTACTAGAGTATTGACTCCTCCACAACAGGTTTTCACCTAATGATTCTGTTTCTCAGTGTTGCCCAGAGCTTCTTCTGCACTAAGTCATAACCCACTCACAAAGACTCCTGTGAATCATATTCCCATAAACTGTTATTTACTCTTAGTCTCATAAACGGGGTGGTACATTATAGAATGCCTAACATATAGATCCCACCTCCTGTGATCCTCCCTTTATGTGAGATCCTCCCAAGACCATAGAGTTCACAGTCTATAATAAAACCAATTAAAGGAAGGGTACAAAAGTAGGAGCAGCAGGAATTTTAGTCTATCACTTATGGGAGATTAGGTAGAAGAAAATGATTTTTTAGGAGAGATTTGAGGGAGGATGAGTAGGATGCTCATAAAATAGGAAGGCAGAAAAACAGTGAAAAGCAAGTACAAGTTGAGACTAATGAAGGAAATAAAGGAATGGTTAAGAATACAGACTTGTTCTTTATTGATTGCTTCAGACTGCTGGAGCCATGGGGAGCAGGATGTGTGGACAAAAAAACAGCTTAAAATGAAGATAGGGATGGTATTTTGTTGAGTCTTTGATTTGATCCAGGAAAGGGCAGGAAACCACTGAAGAAATCTGCAGAGGGGGTGAAATGATCAGTGTTATTAAAGGAAGTTTGGGCTACAACATTCAGTGTCAGAGGAGAGGTGAGTTGAGGTGGGTTTCCCTAGTTACTATAGTTAGGGACTTACCCAATTCAGGGTAGCTGCAACCCTGATTTTATGAGCAGAATGCAGGGCCTGGCAGCTATTTTGCAGGGGGAGCACAGTGCCCCTCCCCCCCATACCCCTTTCCCACCCCAGTGGGCTGCTGCAGCGCCCTGAGGACTGCTGGGTACCTTGGGACTGTAATTTTTCAGTAAGTTTTTGTTGTAAGCTGTAATTTTTCAGTAAGTTTTTGTTTTCCAGCAATTTTGCAGGCATTGCCTGATTTTGCGGGCAATACCAGATTTTCCAAAATTCACAAAATGCTATTTTGTTATTCCTAACTATGGTCATTCCTGTCCTCTGTACCATTATCCCCTTCCCCAGCAGCATCCCTCCTATCACGATGCTCTTTCCCTTCTTCCTTTCTGCTGTCCTCCAAGAGGCTCCTTAGGACTTCCCCTCATGTTGGCTTTTACACAGATCAACCTTCTTTTCAGTTAAAAGAAGGTTTATTCTCCCCCTAGAGTCACCCACAAAAAAGTGGTCAAAAAAAAATTCTGACAGAGCCTTTTCAAACCTGAAATTTTACATAGGAACCTGTTGATGTGAGACAATACATTATTTTAAAAAATGGTGACAATATTCCATTTCAAAATTCTGTAAATTAACCATTTGGATTTTTTTCAAAAGGACTTTTCCATGTGCAACATAGTATATTATAAAAAATAAAATAAAAAATTCAAAGAAGTCCATTACAACTGATCCAAAATTTTTTTTTTTAATGTTAAATGGAAATTTTAAAAAGATTGCTGTTTGCTATGATTTGCAATAAAATTAAACTTCAAAATAATCTTTTATATTTGACTCTGGGTGAAGAAGATTCATAACACCCCAAACTATCTCACTAGGACCTGTTTCTAAACCATTTTCTTAACTTGTGCTCTAGTACTTCAATGACTTTCCTCTTGCCTTTCTGATGTGCTCCCATCTCCACATCATCCTTCTTCACTATAAACTTCTTGGACAGGACCCCAGTACCACATGACAGGTTCCTTCTGTTACCTTCACAGGGACTATTTCAGTACCACATGACCTTTCCTCCTCTTTTTCCCTTTTCTGACTTCCCACACTCTGACATTTCTGATGAAGAAACTCCTCCACTAGACTAAAACCTCCAACAGAATAGCAGCTCTTCATATCACCTCCCTAAAAATGTTTCCACAACATGTTCTCCCCCCTCTGAGTGCATCCAGAGGAGCAGACCTCCTATGAGCCTCCCTTTCTGTGAGATTCTCCCAGGTCTGTCTCCCCCTGGACATTCCTCTGAAACATCTTTCACAAGCTCCTATATACTTCAGCCTCTTCATAGGCTTCCAGATCTCCACAAAAAGATTTTTAAAGCACTGAAGAACAAGTAAAGCTTTGATTACTAAAATATTCCTTTCTCACTGAGTTTCCTAAGAGAATGATACTAAAATCCAAAGTAGCTTTTAATGAATTAGATTCTATAACCATGAAATCTCTGTCTTTATTTTTATATGGAAGCAATGCTAATTTTGTAAGAAACCTGGTGACATCAATTTTCTTTTAGATATATAACTCCATTCTACACACACATTTATTTAGAAGTAAAAGGAGATAAAGAACTATGTAAGTAATAGTAACATGAAGATGTATGGAACTAGAATGATTCCTTAACTAATTTTTGCAAGAGAATTCTGCATGATTGCTTATTCTCTTTATTTTTTCTTTCACTACAGAGTCACTGATCTTAAGTGATGCAATTAGCTGAAGAATACTGAGTGTGCATGAAGTTATTAGCTGATTTACTGTCTCCTGGAATTTGTCTGAGCCACTTGTAACCAACGAAGCTGAACATACAGAATTAGTATTCCTGGGTTACATGAATTTAATTCTTGACATTTTGAACAATCAGAAACTTTACTTTTTCTGGCAATTATTTTTCCACAGTTTCTTTTACCTTTCACAAGCAGAAAGAAAGATATGCCACAGAGTAACTCATGCACAGCATAATCAAATGAAAGGTTATATATTAGCTGATTCTAAAAATGTATTGTATTATAATGTAATGACAGGAAGTCTCAGCCCATAATAATGAAACAAGATAGAAAAAATGCTAAAAGTACAAGCCCATCCCATAAGAAAGAAGGGGACTGAAAACTCTATGATGGATAACTGACAAAAAGAAATCATGTAAACAACTGCCTCTTGTGTATGTGCCCATTTCAAGGGCTAAGTACAGATGTTCAAAAACATTTGCCCTCTGCCCGAAGCTAGAGTGCAGTCCTGTGCAAAGTTGCCTGGGATTGCACTCTAACTTAACCCTCAATGTGATCTGGAACAAATGCTGGATGAAGTGCTCTAACAGAAAGCACTTTAGTCTAATACCGCCATTTATCAAGGGTTAACTTAGAGCATGATCTCCATTTTGCTGTGAACCTCTGTTCAGTTACAGCTTTAGAGTGCTTTCTGCATGCTTGAAGTATGATAGGTGTAATGTCTGTACCTAACCTAGGTTTGAGGTCCATACTTTTCCTTCACTGCAACTAGGTACCTTGATTCATTTCCTGATGTAAAACTCAGCACAGCTGCTATGTAGGGCTGTGCAAAGCTTCAACTTAATATTCGATTCGACAAATATTCGACCTTGAAAAGTGAAAGTCGGGTTGAATAGCAGCTGGTTGAATAGCTGTCAAATCGAATACCGGAAGTCGAATATTAACAGTGCAGGTTGAATATTCCACTTGCCTATACTGGATTCCCTGTGGGGGGGAAAAGAAAGGAAAGTAAGGGGAGGGAGGGGGAGTGGGGGAAGGAGTGCTTTCATGACTGACATGTGGCCAGCCAGTGACCTGTCAGCCTTCTCTGAGGTCCCTTCCAATCCCAGTGCTCTGGGGGAGGGCCAGAAAAAATGCATAAAAGACAGCAGTTTTTCAGCTCCCTGCTTTCTGCCCTGGGGTCAGTTTCTGAGCTGCTGGTGTTCTCCAGCACCTCTGCATCAGACCAGGATGGCTGGAAGCCCTGATCTTCAACAGATTCCCTGCTTGCAACGCTAGCAACAGGGATTTCTGAGAACTTGGTGCTTTTATTTTATAACTACTTTTCATATTAGTTTACACTTATATTGGATAGGGTTAGTAGTAGCCTAGGATCTATTCTATATATAGGAATTTAGTTTATGTATATATGTATTTATACATCATTCATTCTTTCCACCACACCAGTGCTTCTCAATATATCATCTACACACACAAACACATTTACATAACATCCAGAAATCTAATCTGTGGCGCACAGCATACTTAGAGGTTCCAGTTTACATATGAAGGAACACATTATGAAGCGGGGTGGAAAGGCAGGTGGCCACACTGGCCAGCTTGCACGAAGAGGAGCAAGGGGGGTTGCAAGCGGGAGAACTGCAGTTTCTCCCCCCACCAAACTCAGACACAGCTCTTTCCTCCTGTTACAAGGAATGAGGCTGCTACAAGCAGTAAAGAGAAGGAGCAGGAGTGCGACCAGAGCCACTGCCTGTGCCTGAGACTCTCTCATGTCCAGACACAGCAGCCACAACCTCTCCCACCATAACTGCAACCAGCACAGCAGCGCGCTCCACCCCTGTGTCACTGCCGATGCTGAGCCTTCCAGCGACAGAAGAAGAGCTGGCACTGGATGTGGATCTCAGTGCTCTGGCAGGGGAAGTTCTGGGGAAGGAGGGGGAATAAGTCAAGTTTGTGCTTGACACCCCTCAGGTTTTTTTCCTTTCAAGCCACAAGGTCTTTCCCAGAAGGCACTTTAGAAGGTGCCTCTGTACAGGTGAAGGCAAGCGGCTCAGCTGAGTCCGCTCTTTCTCTTGCTGTGCCTCTGACTGCTGAAGAGGGGGAGAGTTCAGCAGCATCCACATATGCACCCGCACGCCAGAGGGAAAGGCCTAGTACTAACATGGTCTGGGATCATTATGAGCTGGCAGATGATCCCGTGTTTGCTATCTGCGTGCACTGCTGAGCCAAAATCAGCCGGGGGCAAGGGAACAAAGCACATGACCACCTCGGGGATGCTGAATCATCTCCGCAGGTACCACCCCTTTGCCACAGAAACAGCCCCCACTCACTCCACAGCCCCCGTCCCCCCACAGCAGAGGCAGGGCACCCTGGAATATGGGGGGCAAAAGGGACCAGTTGCAAATGCAAGCAAGGTCACCCAGACCATTGGGGAGATGCTTGCTCTGGATGGCCAGCCCTTCACCTTTGTTGAGCAGCCAGGGTTCAGGTGGCTCCTGGCACTGCTGACTCCATCCTACCAGGTGCCCACATGCAGCAGCTTCAGCAGGACGGTGGTGCCCTCCCTATAAGAAGCATGCAGGGAGCACTTGAGGGAGGAGCTGCACAAGGCAGGTCCGCAGGTGACCATACACTTCACCTCAGACATCTGGAGCAGCTGGGGTGGAGATCATGCATACCTCTCCCTCACAGGGCACTGGTGTGGCCAGTCAGGCCACCGGTGGACTGTCTTTCATGCCAAGGTGATGGATAAGTCCCACACAGCAGCAGAGAAAAGTGGGGCCATGAACCACACGCTGCAGGGGTGGCTAGGCATTGGGCAGGCTGAGGTCACCTGTGGCTTCATGGTCACTGACAATGGGGCCAATATGGTCAAGGCAGTCTGTGATGCCAATTTTGCTGTGTGGCACACAATTTACATCTGATTGTGAGGGATGCCTTGGAGGGGGACAAGGCTGCTGGTGATGGCACCAGCAATAACAGCAGGCTCAATTCCAGATGCAGGAAGGTGGCAGGCTACTTCCACCAGAGCATCAAGGGGGGCAAGATGCTGCAGGACAAACAAGCAGAGCTAAATGTTCCACAGCACAGAATCATCCAGGATGTGGAGACTTGGTGGAGCTCCACATACCTGATGCTCGAGAGACCGGTGGAGCAACAGAAGGCCATCCATGAGCTGGCCTTGCTTGGGGAGATTGGGATCAGCGGCCCCCTGACCAAAGCTGGGTGGAATGCCATCTCCCAGATCTTGCTGGTCCTCAAGCCCTTCTTCAAGGCCACTGAGACCCTCAGTGCTGCTGATGCCTTCCTCAGCCAGGTGGTCCCCATAGTGAAGGAGCTCCGCAGCCAAATGGAGAGCTTCTTGGGGGCCGATGTTCCTGGCTGGGGCAGGCTGCTTTCACCAGATGTGCAGGCACTGGTGAGGCGGCTGAAGGAGGGCCTTAGGAAAAGGCTTGAACCCTTGGGGTCCAACACGGTGCATATGCTGGCTGCCACCTGTGACCCAAGGGTGAAGGACACCATATGTGGCAGCGAGCCACTGAGTCACTGGAGGGAGGAACTTATTAAGAAAGTGATGGAGGCAGAACAGCAGAGGCGGGGGGAAGTGGAATAGGGGATCCACTGCCTGAACCCAGCCCGCCATCCACAAGCCAGTCTTCCCCTCCACCACAGGTACTGCCAATATGGGCTAAGGCCATGGCAAACATTTGGGGATCCAGACCCACCAGACCCCAGGATCAGGCAGACAGCCCTCACACCGTGGTGTCTGCCTATCTTGCCAAGCCTGTGGAGCCCCTGGACTGTGACCCTTTGGCCTACTGGGCAACCCACAGCCCGATGTGGCCGGATTTGGCCACAGTTGCCTGGGAATACCTGTCCTGTCCACTAACCAGTGTGCCAAGCGAAAGGGTGTTCATCATGGCTGCGGATGTTGTGACACCCACCACACCTACTTGGGTCCTGGTTTGGTGGAGCAGCTGGTGTTCCTCAAGGTGAACCTCCCGCTGCCGGGGTTCCCCAAGCGCCAGGTGCAGACAGAGTGAATGCCACCTCCTCTCTCCATCTGTATCACGAGTTCTGTCTGTCAGCAGCCTAAGGTGCAGTTTCCCCCAAACCCCTGCAGCTATCACCATGAAAGCTGGCAGGCTTTGTGGGGTCCTCAGGGTCTAGCAAGCCTGCAGTTTTGAGCTCCCTGTGGCTTTCCACACAGAAGTCACAGCAGGTTTTCTCTAAGGAATTTGGGGTGCTCTTTCTCCAAACCCCTGAACCTATCTTGTTGAAAGTTAGCAGGCTTTGTGGGCTCCTTAGGAGCTACCATTCCTGCAAGTTTCATCAAGATCAGACAGGAAATGCCAAAGTTATAGCCTGCTTTGACCTTCCCCATTATAGCCTATGGGGAAGTCGAAGCAGCTTGAATATTCGACTGAGTTTTGACCTCAAGTCAAAGTGGACCCACTTCGAATCAAAGCAGATGGCAAATCAAAGTGGGACCCGCTTTAATATTTGACATGACTGTCAAATCGAATATTACCTGCTCTGCACAGCCCTAGTGGGGATCCTGCCTTATTTCCCTTCTTGCCAAGAAGAGGCACAACAACTCTTCTTCTGGAGCTAAGCCACCTGACCCCACAACCTCCTCCAAAGTGCCTTCCAGAGAAGGAGACCTGCCTCTAGGGGAACTTTGAGAGGGATGGAGCACAAGCTCAGATTCTCCCTCCTTCACCAGAATTTCCTTTGCTATGGCCCTCAGCTCCTCTGCTTCCAGATCCAGCTTTCTCCTCCCCCAGAGACTGTGACTGGAAGGGAACTTAGAGAAAGATCACAGTCACTAGCCAGCTACAGATGTCAATATTAGAGCAGTCTTTCCCCACCTCTCAGCTTTTTCCATATATCGAAGATCACCCACCCCATCCCACTCCCTCTTCTCAGTTTCTGTTTGCTGCAAGCCTTCTGAATCTTCAAATCTCTCCAGATCAATTCAGAGGCTTCCAGTTTGATTCAATGGGACCTTTTAATGGGTCTCCCGATTCAATTTGGATTTGGAGATTTGGCTGCCGCATCAGGCTGAATCACCTCCAAATCAAATCGGCTGCCGAAGCTTCACATAGCCCTACTGTGAAGTCAGTCAAGTCCTTTGCAACCTCCTGCTAGATATATTGTGACATGATTTAATTACATGATTGCATGCTATTTTTTTTCACAGGTTGTTCCCTTGGTTGTTCCCATTTAAGATACATTCTAAACACTTTTTTATACTAAATTCTTGTTTTGTTTTGTTTTAAATTAAGTATTCTGATTTTTTTCCTAGCAAGCAAAATCAGATTTCCCAGAGACAGTTAATTCAATGAGTTCAATGCTATGGCCAGAAACTACTACTCACGAACCTTTTCTGGTTCCTCAGTCTTAGTGAGGTTTGACGAAAAATAGAAATGGTCTATTATTCCTACAATTTTGCTGACTTCCAATACTCAGTTTCAGTAAACAATGTATTTCTTCGAAAGTATAATAGGCAAACAGTGTACTAGATGAGTTGTACATCAAGAGATGTTTGCTAAATGATCCACTTGTACAAGTCATGAACACTATTGGCAGGTAAGATGCAAAATACTGTACTTTCCATGGGCACCTATGTATAATTTTACAGTGGACTTTCACAGTAACAACATAGCATTACTAAAGATTTGCCTTGAAAGATTTATCTTATTCTGTTAAAACAAATCATTAGATTTATCTCTTTCAGTATCATAAGTCTTCATTGAGTTAATAAACCATATTTAGTTTACCACCCTGGACAGATATAAATGCTAAATATTAAACTGGGTCCCGCTTCGAATCGAAGAGGACGGCAAATCAAAGTGGAACCTGGTTTAATATTTGACATGGCTGTCGAATCAAATATTACCTGCTCTGCACAGCCCTACTGCTATGTTCTGTAAATAATACTATACAATTGCAGTAATTAATGCTTGTCAATGTTTCTGAAAATGGTGGAGCTCTATCACCATCAATTTAAATGGTTTAGTACAAGGTAAACTATGGGCCTTCAGATATGCAAACAAGGATGGATAGCTGTTTGGTTTGCAATTGAAATAACTTTCATAGAAACTGAGCTATAAGTTATACATTCAACCTTCAGGATTATTTCCCCCTTCCTTGAGAAGGCTGATTACTACTTGTACTAACAGGCAATATATACCAACATCCAGGGAAATCAACAGTTTGTTTTGTGAGAACCTACTGGTGAGACAACAATGATATTCACAAGCAAGATTGTATTGTTCAGTTTTGCACTTCAGTAGGAGCGAGAGGTCTCAACGCTTTTAAAAATTTGTCCTGCAAAAAAAAAATTATGTCTACACCACAAACTTACTGTGCCAGCCTCAGCACCTGCCTACCAGTGCATTGCATAGCTTTCCACACACTACTTCATAAACTGGAAGCAGGGTAGCCATATCTGTACAGCAGTGTAAATAAATAGCGTTGTCTCTGGCCAGTGCTAATTAGCTTGAGTGCGGTTTCATATAGTCATGGTTACATTGCTTCACATTCAGGAGGTAGGCCATATAGAGAAACATGTTTAAGCATGCAAATGAATAAGTGTGTGGAGTAGACCCACTCTACCTGTTCTTTTTTAAAAAAAATAAAAATAAAAAAGAAGAAAAATGCCACAAAATGAGACAATAGATGTTTCATAATCTTGTGGCCCAGGCTGTCATTGACACTAAGGCTGTAGTGTGGGTGAGTAAACAAGAGAATAAATAAAACTTACCTATTCTATACACACACAACTAGCCCCACCCCCTATGTCCACCCATCCTACACATACACATGCGTGCATACAAACACACAAACACCCCCCCCTCCATTTTCTGCATTATCAGCCTGGACTGCACATCTGAGGGCAGGAGGGGAGGCAGGTTTGTGCACCGTTACTACTTTTCCCTCTGTTTCCTGGCTGGGAAAGAGGGACAAGTTTTTGTTACAGCCTGAGATCTGTCTCTCATACCACTCACTGGAGCTTGTCTGATGTAAGTGGGGGAATGATCTGCATCTTGTGAAGGGGTGGCATTGATTGCTCCGCAGATACAGCTGCCACAAGTAAAGGGAAAACAAAGAAGCATTTGTCAGAATTCCTCCCTAAGGTTTCTCCTGAGAAGGTGCAGGTACATAACACCCCAAGGTCAATCAGGAATAATCCTGCTAGTCCAGTTCAGGAGGTAGAACCGTTCCACATAAAACTTCTAGACCTATTGTCAGTATAGATGTGTTGGACATTTTCTGCTTCTTTTCTCTAGGTAACCAAGGCTATATAGGAAATAAACAGGAAAAGGGAGCTGTGGAAACCTTGGTTTGGTAAGTGTAATAGGATAGTCCTTAATAGCTCCCTATCAATGCTAGATACAGGATACAAAAGTTATTCCACACACTACTGTGTGTTCTGACCAGCGTGGCATGTTCTTCATTATTATTCTAGTTGTTATTAATATAGCAGCAAATGCAGGAAATGTACTTCAACAACAAATAGGATGACATGATCTCTTTTCCAAGGAACTTGGGCCCAGCCCACAAAGTTGTCTTACTTTTCGCTACTCAGAACACAATTTATGAGTCCAAGTTAGATGCCATTAGGCTTGTAAATTTATGCATGCCTACACTTAATACACCTTAGTCTAAGGTGCATGAAGGTGATTTAAGTGTGTGTCTACATGTGCACACCTTAAGGTGCCTTAATGTGGTTCTCTGGGCAAATGCCCTTGCAGCCTGCCCTGGTCAGCACCCTGGACAGCCCCCCAAAGCCTGTGGCAGTGTAGCCAAATGGTGCAGCCCAGCATGGGCAGAGGGGGTGGGAGCCTCCACTCCCCCTGGATGTGATTGGCCTGGACCCGGTCCTGGCCCCAGCTCAGGCTCTAACCCTCCCCATTTGCCTGCCTCCCCAGTGTTGGACATGAGTAGGCCAGAGCCGAGCTCACGGCAGCCTGCACTGCCACTGGGCACTGCAAAGATGAAGAAATGGTGGGTGCTGTTCTCCAAGGTGCAGGTGCCAGAGCTGGAATGGAAGTTACAGCAGAAGTCGTACCTGTCGGTATGCTAACTGCCTTGGGACTAAATCACCAGAGGGGGCAGGAGGCACAAGGGCTCCTGTCAAACCATAAGGGAAGCCCCTCTGTGATGCCCTGCAGGGGAAGGGGTCAGCCCAGCTTGGACAGGGCCTTTGCTAGCAACTCCCCCACACCTCTCCCTTGAGGCAGATTTGCTGGCTGAGCAATACAGCCCTCCAGGAGCAGGATGCTTTGCTGCCCACCTGGGATTCAGGCACACTTAGAAGCCCATACTAGGGCTTCCGCCCAGGACAGCACACTAGGTGGGACTGTCTGCCCCCAGCAGCCAGCATGACTTTCCCTGCTCCACCCACCTCCATCTCGGGCAAGTACCCAGCCTCCCTGCTGGACACTGCCCATGGGAGAAGTAGCATGAGCTCCTGGGCACTCTGTGTTGCTCAGCCCATGCAGGCTGGGCACAGCACAAGTGGGGGCTTGGCTGTAGATCAGGTAGGCCAAGGAGAGACTTTAGCCCCTGTCCATGTTGCGCCCAGCCTGCCCTGGCTAAGCTGTGCAGAGCCCCCAGGAGTTCACACCACAGGGCTGCATTGCCCAGCCAGCAAACCTGCCCCAAGGTAGAGGCATGGTGGAGCTGCTAGCTAAGGCCCTGGCTATGCTGCGCTACCTCCTTCCTCTGTAGGGAGTTGCAGGGGGGTCTTTCCTGTGTGCTTTGACAGGAGCCCTTGCACTTCTTGCCCCCTCTGCTGACATAGTTCCAAGTCAGTCAGCATACCACTGCTCCAGCATCTGCACCTTGGAGAACAGCACCTGCTGTCCCTAAGAAGTGACTGGGAAAAGGTAGGAGCCTAAAACTGGAATTCATAGCAGCCAGTACACTGATCTGTGGGGGCACCTGAAACAGCCAATGGAAGAGGTACATGCGTGGCATCCTTTCTCTCTCCTGCACTTATACGCCTACCTAAAGTACCAAATTTTTGTGAGAAATCTAAGTCCTTTCTCCCAACACAATTTATGAATATTTAATACAAAATTCATAATCAGTCCTAAGAAGAAGGACTAGAAACCAGTTTCGCACCTCCCAGATAAATGTCCCTGAATGGTTAGGTCACTCTCCTGGGAGGAGGGAGATGTGGCTTTCAAAGGCCCCAAGGTTGAAGAGAACATTGAGCCCAGGCTAGGACACTTCCTGGGCAAGTACTCTAACCAGTAGTCTATTATAAAAAAGGTGGGAGACACCATTGCCACTACTCTTTGAACGAAAGTAGCAGCTGTGACTGCTGTGCTTCAAGCTGAACTCAGTAATGTTGGTATGTATTAAGTGTTCTTGGGGCATGCCTCCCAGAGCAGTAGGCCTGTGTGAGTTGGCAGCGATCCGATCTGGAGCTCTGGACCAGGTTTCTGCCTCGATCCAGCCGAACCTTCGGAGCCGCCTTGGAGATCCAGCCATAGGCTATAATGGGGAATCAATGAAATATCTATAACTTTGTTGTTTCTTGTCTGATTTGGATGAAACTTGCAGGGATGGTAGCTTCTGCTGAGAGCATGAAACCTGCCATGTTTCAAGAATATCAGTGCAGGGGCTTGGGAACTGTACCCCAAATCCTTGAAAGCCAAACTCATGTCATGGCTGTGTGTCACATGACAAGGAAGTGAAAATTACAGGACTGGTAGCTCTTACTGAGGCCACAAAGCCTGCCAAGTTTCAAGGAGATAGGTGCAGGGGTTTGCAGGGAACTGCCCCTCAAGCTGTGGACAAGAAAACTCGTGACATGGGTGACCCTGCGTGTGTTAAGGCACAGCGGGGTGACGGCTGCAGGGATGGTGGCCCCTGCTGTGACACCTGCCAGCTGTGGAGGAGATCGGTTGGGGGGGGGGAGTTCTGGGGCCCTGCACCCCTAGCTGCTGATGGATAAAACTCCAGGATGGTCTTTGTCTTGGGGCAGTTGATTGTCTGTATTTATTTGTTCCTCTCCTTAGCCTGGTTTTGTAGGTGCTAACTGATGCTCATTAAGTCATTATGT
Organism: Crocodylus porosus; assembly: GCF_001723895.1. NCBI lineage: Eukaryota > Metazoa > Chordata > Crocodylia > Crocodylidae > Crocodylus > Crocodylus porosus. Next base: position 37,223,152 of record NW_017728886.1, read on the forward strand.
AGTAGATAGGTCCTGTGGATTGAACTGGTCCCTGAGTGAATCATGATTGATTGATTGATTGGTAACTGGGAACACAGTAGCTTAGCAGCCAGGCCTACAGTAGTGTCTCCTCTCCCCGCCCCGACAGACACAGTCCCCATGGCACCAGTTTTGCTTGTCCGCAGCTTGAGAGGAAGTTTCCCCCCAAACCCCTGCACTGATCTTCTTGAAACTTGGCAGGCTTTGTAGCCTCAGTAAGAACCACAATCCCTGCAGGTTTCACCCCGCCATGTTGTAACGCCTAGATGTGACATGAGTTTTGCTTTCAAGAATTTGGAGTGCTGTTCCCCCCAAACCCCTGCACTGATATTCTTGAAACTTGGCAGACTTCATTCTCTCTGCAGAGTCTACCATCTCTGAACATTTCATCCAAAGCAGACAAAAAACAACAAAGTTATAGATATTTTATTGTTTCCCCATTATACCCTATGGCCAGATCTCCGAACCACTGCGGGAAGCCTAAGGAGGCAGCACTTTGACCGGGATGTGCTGCTCCACCCCCGAAGTGTCAGAAGCTTCTCCGGATCCGAAGCTCCGTCCGAAGCCTTGCACAGCCCTACAGGGCAGGCTCCTCTGACCTACTGACATCTAGTCTGTGAATCCTCAATTATTTCAATGGAAGATAAATGCCAAAATGTTTAGCTTAGCCAAATTGGAGTTAGTCTAGGCATTCCTAGTAGCAAAGCTGTAGATGCCTAGAAAAATTTACTGATAAAAAAAGATGCCTAGTCAGAGTATTTATGGATCGCGCACTGCAGTTCAGACATGTAAAATGAGCTATGACTCACTGGGATTTAGACATGTAAAACACGAGATGCTTAATGAACAGTAGAATTAGTCTACTAATTCTACTGTGCATTAGCGTGCACGTCAAAAACTGTGCTAATACATTCACGTGCAGTAGGATTAGTCTACTGTGCATTGTCACACAGAGCGTGTGATGGCGCTCACAGGCAGTACAGCAGCTTAGTGTGCATTTATTTTGTACTTAATTATACAACTACTATATTTAATGTAAGCACTGCACATTAATGAAGGCGTAGACACGCCCAGGATTGGGTTCTTAGATAATAAGAGAACTTCTCAGGATTAGGCTCTTAGTGAGTTAGATACAATGCAGACTAGATATAGCATGTTTATTATTAATGCTTATATTTTTCATCCCTATCTCATCTACTACAAGATTTTGGCTTTTAATTGTCAGGTGTAAGTACAGGAATAACAAGTTTCAGAGAATATCGGAAAAACAAGCTGAACACACTTAAGTTTGGAACAGAGATTTGAAGGAAGGAGAGCAGTTGTTTCCAGGGTTCAAATTACACTCTGACTCTTGCGGGGGCCTGTGGCAGTGGCAGCTGGAAGAAGCCACTGCCACCTGGGTTGCTTAGAAAGGCACAGGGTGGGCCACGGGCTCTCATCTCTTAGGGCAGGGTTCTCATCTTTTATGGGGGGGCCTCCTTGAGCCCCTCCATATTTCAAACCCTGGTTGTTTCTGTGTTCTAAAAAAATAAATCAGAATGTAAAGAATTAACAACAGATAAAGTGAAATGTCACAGAACAGTGCATGTTCAATGGAAAGGGAAATAGGAAATTTGCAGCAGGTATTTTAAAAAATTCAGATATGTTTTAAATTAGCAAGACAAGGAACCATGTGATGGCAGCATAGCATAAGAAATAGCAGCTCCTATACTTTTAGTAAAGACGAGTACGTGGAAAAACAGTGTTTATTACCACCAAAAAGAGAGGGGTGATTAACCATAAAAAGATGCATCCTTTCTTAAAAATGCTACATCTGCATATGAATCTTAATATATCCAAGAAATGGTAGAGTAACAAAATGGTATAATCCTGTTCACAGCCTGAGTCACATCTTTTACTCAGAGTAGAGTTCAGGTTTATTATGTGCATGAATGTTCTGTTTGTTCAAAGTAATTCAGAGTTGATAATAATACAAAAGGACGCTATATAAATTGGTTAATGTACTAGAATTGAGTGTAGCCCACTGAAATTAAGAGGTACCAATCAATTTTCAAGCTGGAAAAATTAAAACACTCAGTCCCTTTTCATATTTTCCTCTCCCCAATTCCTGTTTGACCTCTCTTCCCCCAAGCAGTAAACCTCTTTTCCCCCAAACCAGTTACAAATAAAGACATATTCCAAACCAGATTCTCTTTCAGATATGTGCAAACGTGAATTGGAGTTTGAGAGCTTACACTTTCAAATGACAGCTACAGGTCTACCTCTTCCAGTTTGTATTCTCTGCTGCTGATAATACCAGCTATTGCACTATTTGCCTCTATTTTCATGAAGCTTTGAACTGCCCTATTTCATCAGTGTTTCCACAATTATCCATGGGGTGCTTTCCTGGACCAAAGCACTAGTAGATTGTTCCATTTGGGGAATATTCCTTGTTCCCAGACTAATTATTTTGTATTGGTCTATATTGAACTCTATTTGACTCCAGCTATTTAGCTAGACCCATTTAGATGGGTCAAATCATTCTGAGTTATCTTGGGTTGTTTCTCATTATTGTCCCCGCTTCCAGTGTTAGTACTGTGTGCAATCCTAAAGATATACTTTTCAGTAACCACGTTCAAAGAATGTATAATATTAATATCAATGATATTCAACTCTGCAGAGCTGGTGAAGCATTTTGTGACTGAATGTGTATATTCATAACAATAGGGCATGTTTTAGGATCATAGGAAAGTAGGGCTGGAAGTGACCTCACAGTCTAGTCCCCTGCTCAAGACAGGATCATTCCTGACTACACTCAACCAAGTGTCATATTTTACTAAGAAAATAAGACAGGAATTAGGAGGAGCAAACTACTCAGCCAAGTGTCTGTCTAACCTGCTCTTAAAATTTTTCAGAAATGGCAATTCCACAGCTTCTCTCATTAACTTGTTCTGACTATCCTCACAGTCAGAAAGTTCCTTTTAATATCCAAGCTTGTGCATACATACAGGCCCCTCCCAGCTGAAGCGCTCAAAGTGGTCCATGTTATTGTGGCAGCTTGGAGGTTGGAGTGCAGAGATCCCAGCCTTTTGAGCCTGAGGCTTGGGAGGTTCCTGAGGACTGTTGAATAGAGGAGAGGGAGCTTTTTGGCTCTTTGCCACCTACCACTGCTCTGGTTTTGCTTTGTGCTCTGTGCCAGTGGTGTAACTAGTGGGGATCAACATGGGCAGCCATCCCAAGCATCACTTTTTTTTTTTTTTTTTGGGGGGGGGGGGACGACACAACTGCATGTTTGTGTTCACATACCACAAGTTGCCACTTCTGTTTTGCCCTAGGCACCCAGCCATGTCCCTACACTGATGCATGTTGCCACTCCAGACCTGGTTAGTTTTACCTCCAAGACCTTGTCAGTTACAGGAGGAGCACTATCACCCTGGGAAGTCTGGAATGGATACATGCTGTTCCTTCTGCCCAAGGCAAAGTGCCATGGCCTACCTGGGTAAGCTTTGTGGCTTCTTCCACCTTGTCTGACAGGCAACAGCATAGCAGTTCTGGGCATCATGACCAAGGCAGTGGAAAGGTGCTTCCTTGAGATGTTCTACCTGCTCTCACCAACAGAAGTAGGCCTGAAGATGTTGCCATACAGGATATAATGGAGAATGGTCTCTGGAACCATGTACCAGTACTTCTTAACCACAAAACTGAACAGTGAGGAGCACATAGTCCTGTGGATGTGGGAAATGAGCACTGGTAGCAACACTCTATATTAAGCCATGCCAGCTTCAGGCAGAAGCTTCACTGAGTTGGTCCTGTTGCTTTAGTGTCAAAACATTAGCAACTGGGCACCCCTCACTATAGAGAAGGGCAGAACCACTACAGTCCAGAAGCCAGCTACCTCCAACACTTCCTCTATCTTGCCAACTTGCAGGAAGTTATCAACAGATTTGCCTGCATGAGTTTTGGCAGCTGCATCAGGGCCATCAATAGCATCCACATCACCATCCTGTGCCTTGCCCACAGCAACTTGGAGCCTATTGACTGTATGAACCACTTCTTCACTATATCATGAGGAGTTGTGGACCATCTACTATGGTTTACCCATGTAAGTACAGATCAGCCCACCAAGGTCCACAACACTAAGGTCTTTAAGAACTCCAGCCTGGTGCCCCTGATGACACATGCAGAGTTTGCCTACAAAGCTACCAGCATCAGAGTAGAAGGAAAGAGTCATCTCAAAGTTGTTCCTGTTTTTTCCAGGTTCAGTTTTGAGGCAGTACTGCCCTTTCTGAAGTACTTCATCAGATATGCAATCTGTACACTAACTTTTTGTACAGCTTTAAAGCCACTCAAGCACTTCACGTTACATCTATCTGTACTTGGCTGTCCAACTGGCAGGGGTTAAAATGAGGACCAGGGGCTTCACAGTGCCTCTATCCCCATTGCTCCTGCCACTGCAGCAGCAGAGGTCTCCAGCACAGGGCAGCACAGCAGGAAGTCCAGTGAATTTGCTGCCTATACAGCTGTGCCTGTGGGGTGACTCGTCCTGCTTGCATGGCAGCAGTAGGAGTGGAGGGGTATGGCATAACAGGTGGAAGTACTCATTCTGCTCATGTACCACAGGGGCTGCAAGTGGCAGTGGTCCTGGGGAGTCTGTGTAGCCCCTGCAGCATGCAGCCCTGTGACCTGTATGGCATGTGGCCCCTGACCACTTTGAAACTGGGCAGCCCTGCCCTAAATTGTATATTTGAAACCGCTGGTGTTTCTGTAGCAGAAAATGATGCGGCTATGCCACCTGCTGATCTGTCCACAGTACTACACTGAGTTAAAAATTCTATAAATTCACTGCTTTTGCTGGTACCTGGTGCAAATCTACCCTGCCTTACACTTGACTTCAGATTAACATACCTAACTACATCTCTGTGGTAAGTCAGAACTAGAAAAAATCACTTAAGACTATCCATACAAAACATTCAGAAGTACCACAGGATGTACACTTCGGAGAAGTACAGACTGACAGCCCAATTTTGCCTGTTCTCCTAAGCAGAACTGTCACTGAGGTTCCCAAGCTAGTTCGAGGCACAGAATACTGAAGGCTTGTCTAGACTGCTGCTGCAGCGAGTTGTGGGGGGCTAGGGCTGAGCATACTTCACACGCCTCAGTCTGCAGGAATGTCCAAAAAAGGAAACATCATCAGCAAGGCTCTTCTAGACCCACTCCCAACCCCTGGGTCTCCATTGGGTCTGGTAGTTGCCACAGAAGACTAACTTGGAGCAAACATCTGGGTTTAGAGAATATCTGGATGAACAGGAACAGCGCCACCCCCAAGGGACCCAGCACTGCAACTACATAGTCAAGACCATAGAACAGAAGGCTATTTTAGTTTTAATGTGTTTGAAAATATATTTTTTGGGCAATTTTGCTAGCAGTGATGATAATTTACCAGAGCTGTGAATGATGTAATAAATGGGAAGGATAGAAGGAACTATTACCCTCACTTATTCCTGCATAACATAGACCGTAAACTTTCCTGAACTATTTCCTGTACAAATGTAAATTTTCACCATTCGAAATATACATACATAGCTGAAGCTAGTTCAAAACTGTTTATATTTAATCAGACATGATTTACACAGTTAAATTTAGATACTGAAAATAAGCAGTTCAGATGAAATATCCAGTTACTAGCTTAAATAAAATCATGCAGGTTTTTTGCTTTTCGTTCTTCAATTAAGAGAACAAAATGGGTGCTTCCAAACAAATGAATATTTTTTTCAAATATTTTTGACAGCTTGTATGAATAACCCAAAGAAGAACAAAACATATTACTAACAGCCGAATGGGCTCCAACTCTATCAGTTACTGACCGAAAGTCTTGTGAAATTCTTGGATCAGTTTATACAGCAGAAAGAGTGTATAGAGAGGATTATTAGGTGTTAAGTTTCTCCATCTTTTGAAATTAGCTTTCTGGTACGTGCAGGTCTGAAATTATTATTTCCCCTCCCCTTACTGTTAAGTGTTGTGTAGGTATAGCAGATGCACCTTCAAACATTCTTCAGACCGTGGGGATTGTGCATGGGAAGCACCGCAGACAGTACAAACTTGCTGTTCCAGCACCGGTCCCTGAAGCATGCATGAGATAACTCTTGTGCAGAAGTCTAGCTGGGCAGCTAGGATAAATGTTTCTCTAGATCAGAGGATGATCCTAAATTAAAGCCATTATTCAGGTTCTTTGGAGCAGTACTTTTCTACCTAAAGGTGTATGACAAGGTCCAGTCCTCACTCAGCCCTTATTTCCTCATATAAGGGATGAAATCACAAGATAGGGTTGGAGACTTGAGTCCAATCTAGAAAAGCAAAGGTGTGGAGGTGCCCAACTCCTATACAAGGGGTGTTACACCCCAGAATAAAACTCAATGCAACTAAATGTCTTCCTGGGTCAAGTCTACGGGCTCGATGCAAACCCTACTGCAATCAATGAGGCTTGCAAGGTGCTTTGGGGACAAGCAATCATTTTTATCACCACGACAGAGCAGTCGTGTCCTTAGGCCAAGAGGGCTACGACCGAAAACCCTACCTACATCAATGAGGCTTTACATTTCGGTCAAGGTTGAAATGTCAAAGCACAGCCTCAGGTGGGAGGGGGGGTGTTGAACAAACCCCTTCGTCTGTACACTTCGTACTCGGCACCAGCACCGGGGATGGCGGGAGGGCCGGGCCCGCAGCCTGCAAGGAGCCTGGCCCCGCGGCCGCGGCCGCAACCTCGCGTCCGCCTGCTGCACCTGCTCTGGGCGCCCGCCGCTTCACCCCCCGCGGGCCTCCTCGGCTCCCAGCCTCCGCCTTGCTCCCCCCACCAACTGCAGGCCAGCACAGCGCGCATGCGCGCGCGGTGCCGCAGGAGGCCGTAAGCCTGCGGGGCTCGCGGCGCTGCCCCTTCCCCTTCCGCTTCCGCCACCCGCGTCCCGGAAGAGGAAGTAGCCGTCGGGGAGCGACGGGTTTCCGCGAGTCTGACGGGCCGGTAGCTGCGGCCCACCCCGCCTCGCCCATGTCCAGGGAAGGCGGGTCGGTCGCCACATCTAGTTCCATCGCAAGGAGCCGCCCGGGCCGAGTGCCGCTTCCGTGCCATGGCTGAGCTGAGCGCGGAGCTCGTGCACCTGGTGTGGGGCAAGAGCGCGGGGCCCCGCGGCCTCGCCGACACCATCTTCTGCCGCTGGGCGCAAGGTACCGCCTGGCCCCGCCCCTCCCCTCCCCTCCCGCGCCAGCATCTTGGGGAGGGTCTCTCCCTCTCCACCAGGCCCAGGCGCCTTCACCCTCCACGACCTCCCCTGGTCCGTTTCCTCTGGCCTGCCTTTACCAGCCCTCTTCCTGCCCTCCCAAGAAGGGGCCCTGACAAACTGCACAGACGGGGCACCCTGGCAGTGGGACCTGCATCAGATCTGTGAAGCAGAGATAAGCCCCACGTGCCCACACCCTTGGCCTTGGCTGAGGCTGTTTGTGACCCATGAAAAAAGTGGTGCAGTCGTGTCCCAAAGGAGAGGTCCTTTCAGTGCCTGGCAGCCCCTGGCAATCTCGTCTCTCCCAAGCTGGAGAAGGGGATTAGAAGGGTAATGAAGGAAAGTTACTTTTCAGATTGCCGTCTCCGGTAGCAGGCGGATGCACATGTGTGTGGGTCTTCTGGTGTTGCGCTCCACAGCCGGGAGGAGGGGAGTAGGGGGTGTCCTGGTGCTTTCTGCTTATCTTTACACTGTTACTGAGAAGAATCTAGTTTGCAAATGGGCTGGTCAGACTGGGGAGAAACTTAGGCCCTAGCCTGCCACAGATGCTGCGCCTGCTTAATGTTGTAGTTCAGGGGTTTTCAACCTTTTTAAGGAGTGTATCCCTTCTGGATACACTTTTGGCAGGGTGGGGAGGGGCGTGAAGGGGTACATTATCAGCTACATGGGCCAAAAAAGCCAGTATCAAATGATGTTAATTCTCCTTTTATTGGGGCCAATGAGATAAGGCACTGGTGTATCAGTGGGCCTGTACTGGAATTGTGATTTCAGACCCAGATGCTCACTGGGTAAAAATAACAACGCTGGTAGAACAGGTTTATCTGAATTGACAGGTGAAGTTAGGAGACAGGAAAGTAGTTAAAGGGATGCTATCGTTATGGTGAAAATTTAGGGAGAGACTTTCAGACATAGATGGTAAAGTCACTGGGAGTTGAATCTAACTTGTCTTTTGAAATATAACTCATATTTTTCAGTTTGAGCACAATAAAAAGCATGACAATACAGTAAGAAGGGTTACTAAAATATGATGTACTTTCTATTTACATAAATACACTTGACCTGCTCAGTACACTGCTGTACTCAGTAACCTACTAATGGTGCATATGGCCCACTGTCTTTTCTGAAATATAGCTTAAATATCTGGTTGTGGGCTGCCATTTTAACGCATAAAGGTTTTACAAAGTTTAGAAGGAAATAACAGTATTGACATTTATTTTTGCAATATGTTTCCTTAACTAATTAGACTTGTGGTGCCCAACCTTTTTGCCGGGCAGGCCAGATGAGCAGTGCTTCATCCCACCACACAAGGGAAAGGTACCCGATCTGGCTGTGTCCCAGACCCAACCTGGTCCTGCAGGGTGGGGTGGGAGGTGGCCCTGGGCTGGGGGAGTGGGATGTGACTTGGCCCAGCCTCAGTCCAGAAGCAGGGAGGGGCCAAGTGCAGGACTTGGGAATTTGGCAGTGGGGAGGGTGGCTGTACTAATGGTCACTGCTTCCCCCATCCCACCCCCCTTCCCTTCCCTTCCACCAAATTTCTGGGTCCATGAGGATCCCTGTGGACCTGATGAGATGGCTTCATGGGCTACATTTGGCCCATGGGCCAGAGGTCGAGCGCTACTAAATTAGATTAAACACCAATTCTCAATGTTGTCTTCCAAGATATAATTTCACGACAAATTTTTGTGTGTGATTTATTAAAATATACAGGGTGAAGTCCAAAAGCATCATTGAAGCATCACTCTCTGCCATGCCTGTATCTCCCAGTTGTTTAGTAATTAGTATTGTGAGTTGCTGTGCATTTTGGAAGGGTAAAATTGGGATTTAGGAAGTTTTGAGTTCTGTCACTTATGTTGCTGCTGTCTCACTGTACATCAGGTTAGGACAACTTGACCAATTTTTTTATTTTCCCAATTTGCAAAGTATAAATAACATTTATTTGCCTATTCTACAGGAATGCAGTTGAAGATGAATGTTGGTACAGTACTTTGTGTGTGGAAATTACTATGAAAATGCTAGCACATACTGTTTTCATAGACTTCAAGGTTAGAAAGAAAGCAGCTGTTTTGCATTCAGTCATTTTACCAAGTATAATGATATCTGATGTATAAACTTCATTTATTTACTTAAATGGATTGTTGTTTCTGATACCTACTGCAAGCTCATGTTTATTTCAAATAATGAATACTGAGAGAGAGACAACATACATGACTAGATGCCTTTTTCCTTTTTACCATGGGAAGTGGATATAGAGAAGGTAATGTAAAGCCCAAGTCTGTCATATTCCTTGTAAGGGTAGAAACCCTATGTTGGGTCTCCTAGTCATGTACTTGTTTAATTATTATATAAATCCTGTCATTACTTCAGATACTTTACTGTTGATTTGGGAATGGCAACTGTTAAGGAAAGAAGGGTCTTATAGGCAGATACTGGCAACAGACCAGAGCTATCTGAAAACCTGCTTGGTTTTCTGTTGACTTGCCTTTCCACTTAACAGCCTGCCAGGGTCGTTGGAGCTAGGGAGACAGCTCCCTGAGGACTTTCTCCCTCCTTATCAGCACACTGGTTGGAATTTTGTTTCAAAACTATGAGATAAACCATTTCAAATTTTTTAAATAATTGCTTTGGAGTCTATTTCCCAGAGAATTTTAGAATTACTGGGTTTTATTCCAAATCAGAGAAAACCCAGACATCTGAATTCTCAAATCTTCTGCCAAATGAAATGGCTGTTCTTCACACAGCACAACAGAAAATGTTAAACAATCAAATCTTGTGTCAGTTGCTAGTCTAGAGTTTGCATGCAGCTGAATTACATGTTAGCGTTAAAAAAAAGGAAATGGGTTAAGTAAAAGCTGGCACAGCACAAAAATCAGCGAGCAACGTGAGGTGTTTGTAGTTAAAATTAGGGGTGCACCGGTAGAGATTTTTGTGGCTGATACCAATAACTGACTTTTAAGGAGGCATGTTGGCCAATGCTAATGATTTCTGATACCAGCCCTGCAGTGTGGAGAGCTTCCTCCCCCCCCCACACCAGACTTACCAGCTGGAGGCGGAAGAGAAGGGACATGGGGGCAGGCAGATCAAGGTCCCTGTGGGGAGGGAGGAGGGGGGCTGGGATAAGCGCTGCCCAGCCGAGGCAGGGCAGGAGCTGGATGGTGCAGCGGGTCATCTAGAGAGGCAAGGGGGACAGCTCCTACCACCACCGCTCAGCCGGGTGCTGCTGAGCCATTGGTTGCCTGCTTGTTCAGGAGGGTGTGTGTCCTCGGATCTGCTCAGGGCAGGCTGGGGCTGCACCAAGCTCTTTCCGGTGGGGTGGGACTGTGCTGGGGGAGGTCTATGGGGGGTGGGGCACACGCCCCCCATGCCCTTCCCCACAGCCCCCGCGCACCCCAGGATGAACCACAGCACCATCCTGCACACATGAGCCACTTGTGGCTCCATTCTGCACCCCGCTCCAGCTGTGCAATACTTGCTCCTGGCCCAGCTCCAGCCCCCCTTCTCGTTTCCCACGGGGGCCTTGATCTGCCCCCCCAGTGCCCCTTCCCTTCCCCTCCCCCTACACCAGATTTACTAGCTGGAGGCAGCTCTTCAAGCTGCTGAGCTGTGCTCCTCCCTGCCTGTGTTGTGCTGTGGCTGTGCATGTGCGCAGGCCATTTATTGGCTAAATTATCAGCCTGATATGGCCAATTTCCAATGTATTAAATTTTCTTTATATCAGAGCTGATCCAATATCAGATTGATGTATTGGTGCACCTCTAGTTAAAGTGTACCCCCAGAAGAGACAAGTAAATTTTTTTAAGTGATGATGTAAAGTAGGGCTGTCCAACTGGTAGCCATTAAGCTGAATGTGACCCCTGAGGGCTTAACCTGGCCCTCTACTCTCTATTCAGGTGCTGCTCCTGTTATTGTTCTTGTGCTGCTGTCACTGGGATCTCCTGGGTCCCCCTCCCTCTTCCAGCTTCTGCTTCCTGACCTCCCCCAGCCTGTGGATGGGGATGGCACAGTCTGTGATCCCTTTCCTTCCCTCCATGATTCTCTCTGCAGCTGGAATTAACGTTGGGGGGAAAAAATAGAAAGACTGACATTGTATAGAAGACAGCAAGGGAAATTTGTAAAGAGGCAGGGGTGGCAGGGTGACTTGATAATAAAAGAATCAATTTCATTCAGAAATAGAGACAGTCATGTGAAGAGGCTGGAGAGATACAATATGGTTAGACCAGTAAGGCCAAACTTACCTCAAACATACTGTCTTACTCTGTGTGTTCTTTTTGCAGCTGGTAGTGTGGCTGCTTCTGTTAGTAGGCATTGTCAATTGGCAGCACAAATGAGTTGTACCCTCAGTCCCATGTGGATGCATCTACGCTGCACTGCTGGTTTGGGGCGAAGGATAGCATGTGCAGCTGTACAACTCGCTCGTGCAGATTTCAGCTCATCAGGTGTAGAAGAATATGAAACAAATGCAGGCTTTCTTTATTATTGGATGGTACTGCATAGTTGGTCATTAAAGCCACTAAAAAAGTACCACAGCAATGTGTTCAAAGTGTAGGATTGCATACAATGTTAAAGGAGAACTTAGTCTGTACTAAATCCCTGTCAGAAACTACCTTAGACTATACATTTGAATGCCAGTAGATATGGGCAAGGAGCCATTTTAGCTCATAACTTTGGTAATACTGTATACCATAAGGGCACTTACATAAGATGAACAAAATGATACTAATGAAAGATTTGGCAGTGGTATGGAGTAATAGAAATCCTGACCCAATTAAGTGAGGGAATTGTATGTAACTTGCATCTTGGCTCTGTGTATAAATTACATCAGTATAGATTTATGTTATTTTAACCTAGCATCCTGTTGTTTATATATTGATCTATGCTTAATTATGTTGCATCTACATTTTGCTGACTTAGACAAAGGAAAATAACTTTCCTTTCTCATTGAGGAGTCTGACAAGTAATGAAGGGTCTTGTAAATTATAACAATTTAGACTAGTGTCGTTAGGCATATTGTATAAAAGAACGTCTCGGTCTTTATAATATTCTGACTTACAGTATGTCAAGTACTAAACTGTTATTTTTTGGTAACCAATTGGGCTTGGGTACTTCAATCTGCCAGTTGAACTTGAAGAGGAAAAGCTTCAAATGTTCTTTTTGGGGCCATTTTGAATCTGGCTGCCTTGCAGGCAGTTAGCATTACATATTCTGTGGAAGGTAGAATTCCAGAGTCTAGTTCCATAGTCATCCAAAAATCTTTACATCTAAGAAAGGGGGTTGTCAATCCTTGGCACATATACCAGAGCATGCCACACAAGGCCATTTTGCTGGGCATGCCACTGCCGGCCTGGGCTTTGAGCAGCTGCCATCAGCCACAGAACACAGGCTGCTTGCAGCAGGCAGTGGGGAGGCTTCAAGCTCTGCTGCAAGTAGCTTGGGGGCAGGCAGCTGCTGCCCAGACTTGGGCCAAATATGGTAAGCAGCCAGGAAGCTGCAACTGGTGCGTGGGGGCCAGAACCCCGACCTGGCTCCATGGTCGGTGGTGGCTGCACACAAGTGTTGGGGCACATGGCAAGGAAGGGACTTGGGGTAGCACAATCCTGGCCTCTTTCTAGCTGTGTGCCCCAAGGAGCACATGCATCTGCCACCACTGTGGAACCAAGTTGGGGCTAGGGATCCCAGTGCAGTTGTTTGTAGCTTGCTTATCACCTACTATAAGCAGCCTGAGCTCCATGGCAGCAGTGACTCGCCTTGGGGTGTGTGACAGAGAAGAGGCCGGGGTTGCACTTCCCCAAACCTCTTCCCCACCATGCACCCTGAGCCAGGCCTGCTCAGAGGCCAGGCTGCAGGCAGCTGCACTGGGGTCCAGAACCCCACTCTGACTCTTTGCTGGCAACAGCTGCATGCATGCCTCAGGGAGTATGGTGGGGAAGAGCTAAAATTGTGCTGCCAGTGCCACAAGAAGGATTGGGCTCCTTGCAGTTGCCCTGCCACCTGCCCCGGCATACCAACTTCTAAGTTCAGGTTGCAGGGTTTTTTGGCACTCAGCCCAAAAACATTGCCCCCCCGATCTAAGATGTCCACTGATGGCTTCTGTTAAGATTAATAGGAAGAAGATGATCAATAGGAGCTTAAAAACTGCTTTTGCACATAACGTAAGATACGGTTTTTCCAATTTTCGAATAGGATTCCTATAGAATTTATTTATTACTACATCAGAATGTAATTTACAGATATCCAGCACAAAGAAGATGATGGTATGTTTAATTATGTTGTAGGACATTGCAACTTTTTTGGGTAATGTATACTACTGATATAAGTAACATTGTATATAGTGACCTGCCTCCCTTCCTCTTATACTCCATACGTTTTTATTTTCAAGTATCATACAACAGAATCTTGTTTAAACTCTTAAACTGGTATGGTCTTATCTACAAATTTAACTTGATAATTAAAACTGAGGGAGGTGAGTGACATTCCTATCATGGGGGGTTATGCAATAAATACATTGTTGATTTCTGTACTTTACTAACCCTGACCTCTTTTCATTGTCAGGGTTTGTATTTAGTGAATCTGAATCAACAGCATTAGAACAATTTGAAGGTGGCCCTTGTGCAGTGATTGCACCAGTTCAGGTAATATGCACTGTTTAAAGAAATAGCTTATAATTAATAGACAACATTTCACAGTTATTTTCCTTAATTTTTACACAACCATAACTGAATACTAATATTATGCAGAAGAGAGGGTTCTGCCAAATGAATTTACAAAATCAGATAAAATCAAAGAAACAAAAGTCCAGGCAGAAGAAGGGGCACAATCAGTCTAACCAGAGAGAGACTTTGCAGAGGTGTCATGTGTCATCTGTGAAGTGTGAAAGAATAATTTGTGCATTGATAACTTGAAAGAATGTATAGAAATCTCAGTTCTTTTCTTTTGCATAAATGTGCTTCTGCTGGAACATTTACAAGAGGCAGTTGTTTTGTCTGCTAATATTTACTATACAAAAAAGGGGAAATATTAAACTTAGTCTTAATTAGTAAAATAATTAGAGGGGAATTAAAATAACTGATTTGTAAAAATTGAACCTTTCCATTCTGGAGACTCTCATACTGCACTTTATATGAATTGCAGTCTGCTTGACCGCCTGTGATGATAGTTTTCATATTTTCAATATGCATGCTGCAGCTCTTTATCTTGTAGACCACCTCTACTTTCACTGAATTAACATCCCACAACATTTCCTAATAGTACTGTGTCATATAAATGACTGCTGGAGTCAATCTCCTAGCTCTTTCTAAAGTAGCTTAGTAGTCCTCCATAGACTTCTTTGGTCGGCAGACTACAATTTTGGAGGAAAGGACACAGGTAGCCCATATGGGGGAAAAATATTCTCTTTTGCATTTGCAAGTTTGGTCTGAGCTATAAAAGAGCTTGCACCAATGCCTCTGCCACTACTATCTTCCTTTAGCAGCTGTTTTACAAATTTAGCTATCAGGATTGTTTCCCAGCAGTTATTGCTGCAAGCTGTCCTCAGTAGGTTTAGCATGCTAGCTGTGGCAAGTTTCTAGAGTGAAGTAATGTTGTATTTTGAACCATTAGTAGGAGATGAGTGAGATGTCAGAGCAAACTGTAAGCAGATGGCCTCCAAAGTGAGTTGTTGAGTGTGTTGCAACATAGAAAGCTGTAGCAGGCCTCCATTTGGCACCATTGTCTCTGAGCTGATGGATGGGAATTAGATGGGCATCTGTACGTTTGCACTAGGGTGCGGGTAGTGTGTGTGGTAATTACAGTGGCTCTCAGGAGTCACTCGAATTAAAAAAAATACCTGTCATTAGAATGCGTCAGAGCAGACTTGATTAATTGAGTCTGCTAGAATGTTCTAATTAGTAGCCATGCTGTCACATGTATGCAGTTTCAAAATGGCAGTTAGGATGCTTTAACTAAAGCTCAGATGAGCTTTAAAGCACCCCACTGCCATTTTGAAACTCAGGCACACTGAATACATGCGACAGCAAGGCTGCTGGAGCATTCTGATTAGAACACTCCAGCAGGCTTGATTAATCAACTCTGCTCTAATGCGTTCTAATTGGAGGATGTTGGCACAGGTATCTCTCACATATACAGGAACCTGTTGATTCTCATGATCACCTTTTATAGATATAATCTCTTTTCTGAATTTGTTTTTAAAATTCAGGGATCAGTTTAATGAATTTCAGTGGCAGGGAGGAGGGAAGTGCATCTAACATAAAGATTAATCTTAGAGACCCTGAAACAAATGCCACTGGCATAGATATCTCAAGGGAGAAGGTTGGTTAAAAAGCTCTTGTAGAAGAATAGATTAGATAAGTGAGCGTGGATGAGGAGAAAAAAGAGAGGGTAGGTATGAGTGTCAAACAAATTTAACAGCCATACCTCATGCTATCATAAATTAAGCCAGAGAATGTAAATCTTTCTTTACTTTCGCATTATAGGTGGTACATAGGAATTACTGTTGCAAAACTTGTTGTCAAGTTTAATGCTTTAAAGCAGGCTTGTCCAACATGCGGCCCGCCAAGGCATTTTCTATGGCCCACAGTGCTGCAACAGGAAACGAAAGTAAACACGGTTTACTTTTGTTCCCACCCCTTGTTCCTCCCTCAGCAGCTTGCTAATGGCTGCTGAAGGGCTGGGGAAGGGACAAGATTCCCACATGCACCATGTCAGCTTGATGTTGCTGGCGCAGTGCGTGTGGGAAGAGGAGTAGCCATGTGCCGCTCGGGACAGGATGAGCCCAGCCAGAACAGCAGGGACTGAGCTGCATTCTTCCCGTACCTGCGCTGGTCAGTCCTGAGTGGCACATGCCTCCGCCACCGCCTCTGCTGGCTGGTGCCAACCCTGGGTGGGTCTGTCCCATCCGGAGCAGCATGCAGCTGAAGCTGGATTCCCACGTGCTGCGTGATTTATTTGGCTGGCACCTTGGGTTGAGGTTTTCAAAGCTGAGTCAAAAGACCAACTTCCATTAAAATGAATGGGATTTAGAGGGCTCTAAATCTTTTATGACAACTTTGTAACATGTCTATCTACCCCTTTTTGCAACTCTTAGCCATAGTTTGGAAGCTCAGCCAAAGAACATAAGAGCTTCTGAACATAACAGAATAAAAAGTGCCATGCTTGGTCAGCCCCATGGTCCATCTAGCTCAGTATCCTGTCCCAAACAGTGGCAGAGGTGGATGCTAGAAAGAGAGAGTTTTGAACTGGTTAGACCCATTTCATTATTACTTCCTGCAACTTCATTGGTGTCAAAGGTCACGTGACATAATTTCCTGGTATGATACCACTTCCTGTGAGGTCTTTGAATATGGCTTGCCGGCCCACTGTGTGATAAAAAGTTCGTGATCCAGCCCCACGTTCAAAAAGGTTGGACACCCCTGCTTTAAAGGCTTCCATATTTGATTTTGAATGGGACATACATAGACAATTAGAGCAGATATCTAAGAAGGTGCTGAATTTTCTGTCAGACCTGAGGCAGCATGAGCTTTTAAAAATCATACCTTACAAGTTGCTGAGCTTGTTACCTGCTTACAATGATTGGTTTGATCTCTGGGTGGAAAAGGGCAGTCTTGAGAATAGCTTAGCATAGAGAACTTGAGTGAATGAGATATACCCTGAGCACAAGAGTTGCCTTGGATATCCAGAGTTAGAAATACACATGTGTTCTGGTATGCTCAGTTAATGTTAATAATACCTTAAGTATGCACACTAGGTTCTAATTAGATTGAATGATAAAATTAGAGAGCAGAGGTTACCCTGGGAAGCTTTCATAGTTTGATTGCAAATAATCTGACAGAGGTCTGATGCTCTTTAATGTAAACAATGTGCAGTGTAGAACTGAAGTGTTAAAATGTCATATGTTCTTGTAGTCTAAAAGTTATTCCTTTTAATTACAAAGGCATTCCTTTTGAAGAGACTTTTTGCTAGTGAGAAGTCTACTTGGAGAGAGTGTCAAGGTAAATAGATTTTGTTTGTTTATTATGATCGTTATTATTGTATCTTACATTGCAGCTTGCATTTCAAAGAGATTAATTTTTTTAACTGACTGTGCTATAGTGCTGCAGGAATAAATGGTATGTACAATGCATGTGGCTGTAAACTGCAATTTTGGTATGTCTGTACTGGTTTGCAGAATTTGCTTAAGTTGATGTACATCATTGATTGAATTGTTCATCTTGGAGTAGTTCATTTTTTAATAAATATAATTGAGATGGATTGTAATCACCTTGAGTCATATCATTCAGAGGCTGGTTTTATAATTCTTCCTTCCAATTTGGCCTCACCAACTAATATGTAGGTGTGTACACTTAGCACTAATAGTATGCTTAAGATGGTGATTAACAGCAATTTGACTGATTGAAGTTCTGATCTTTCAGAGGAAGAACAGAAGAACCTCCTCTCACATACGTTATGTGACATTTTGGAAATGGTTTGCTCTGATAATTCAGAATCATACTCTTTGGCAACATGGATAAGAGGCAAAACAACTGAAGAAACTGCTAGTATTTCTGAGAGTCCTGCAGAGTCAAGTCATCAAGAGGAACAACCTTGTAAGCTGAATTTCTCCTCTAAATGTCCTGTTGTCTTTTGAGGAATATTTCATTCTTTTAGGGAATTCTCAACATCTGTGCAATACACTATGTGTATAACTCTTTCATTATTATCAGATAAGGATTTTTTTTCTTTCTGCTTCGTTGTTATAGGTGGATTTTCTTTCAGTAATGTAAGATTTAAGTAAGTCTCAACTCCGGCCTGGTGTCATATTCCATTCTATAAAAACTGTCAGTCAGAGTTGTTTCAGATTTGTTTCTTTTGAGGTCATGCAATTTGAGAACTTTTTAAAAGGAATACTACACTTTTTTTTTTTTTTTTAAAGCTTTTTAGGGGCTGACATGTTACTAACTGCTGTTCAACCAATCTAACCACATTGTCAGTTACTTTTCCCATGCCTGGGATATCTGCCTAACACTGTACTTTTGCTCAGTGATGGACTCTTATGAAAAGTTAGTAAAATGTTAGGGTATGTCTTAGAGGTGCGCTGATACGTTGCTCGGATATCGGATCAGTACTGATATAAAGACAATTGTCTGTATTGGATATTGGGCCGGTAATTTGTCCGATAAATGCCTGAAACTGGTAAATTGGAAGTGGGGAGGGGAAGGAAGGAGTGTGGGGGAGAGACGGATCAAGGCCCCCCCCGGGGTTGAAGGAAGGGGGCAGGAGCTGCCTGGCGGGGAAGGTATGGGAGGGAGGTGCAGCTTGTGAGGTGGGGACAGCTCCTGCTGCTGCTTGCACCCCAAGGGGGTGGGGAGGGGGGCATGTGCCCCTGGATCTGTGCAGCGTGGCATAGGGTGGGCTGCAGCTGCAAGGTGGAGCTGCCGCTGCACAAGACTTTTCTTGCTGGGGGCTGGGCTTGGAGCAGGCTCCAACGGCACTGGGAGGAGGATGCAGCCACCCCAGATTTCACCGCAGCTCCATTCCCATCCCCGCACTACTGCCTGGCACAGCCCTGGCTTTTCCCAGTGCATGGGTGGAGGCGAGGCATTCAGCTAGGGCTGCTCTGGGTGGTGGTGTGTGGCTGGGAGTAGAGCTGCGGCGAAATTTGGGGTGGCTGCAGCCTCTTCCCAGCATTGCTGGAGCCCGCTCTGAGCACAGCCCCCAGCAAGAAGAGCCCTGGACAGCACCACCTCTGGCTCCACTCCACAGCTGCAGCCCACCCCGCACGCCCCTCCTCCCCCAGGGTGCAAGCAGGAGCTGCAGTTGCCCCCACCCCTTGAGCTGCACCTCCATCCTGTGCCGCGTGACCCCCACAAACTCTCCTGCCTGGGCAGCACCTACCCCTCCTGACTCCCTCACTCCGGGGGGTGTTGATCTGCACGCCACGCCCTTTCCCTCCTCCCCCTCCCCTTCTACCACACCAGACTTACCATCTGATGGCAGCTATATCAGATCAGTATCAGCTGATATGCTTCCTTAAATATCATCCATTGGCCCCCAAAACCTCTATCAGTGCATGTCTAGTGTGTCTATACTGTTTCGGCACTAGTTTTGGGATCTCCACAGAGAAGTAAGCCATGTGTATTTGCTTCTGCTTTCCATGCTGAAACAGAGACTAGATGTCACCATTAGATTGTTAGTTGTGCCCCGTACTACTTTCAGGAGTACGTCTAAGGTTAAGATCATGACAGCATCCTTGGGCGCTTTCCAGAAGGTGACAACATGGCATTTTTACATCTGGCTGCGTATGTCATTAGTCAGGACTTGTTTCTCGACAGCAATATCAGGAGAGGTGCAGAGACAGCATAGACATGCCATTGGATACCTCAGGTAGTGAAACAAAGGCTCTTCTTTTTCTTTTAGTAAACTAGCTGAAGCTTGCAAAACATTTGTGATTAAATTTTTATTGAAAAAGTATTTCTTTAAATAGAGGATTTTTAGTTATCCTTTGACTCAGTACTTTAATAGAATCAAAACTTCTCACCCTCAAAAAGGCAGTATAAAGCTGTCTATGTGTAAACAGGCTTAGGAATATAAATACATAGTTTATGAAAA
>NW_017728886.1:37243095-37260395 GCF_001723895.1 Crocodylus porosus
CACCTGCCCATGCTGAGCAGTGGCAGCAGCCGGGTAGAAGCTGCTGTTCGGCACAGGAGAAAGTGGCCCCTCACCGCTGCTGGGCCCTTCTTGCTGCAGCTGTCCAGAGCCTGCGCCCAGGCTGTGCTGCGACTCTTCTCTGCTGCTGTTACTGCCACCTCCAGGCCACCCAGCAGGGTTGTGGTGGCAGTGCAGAGGAGCCACAGGGCAACCCAGGCATGGGCTCCAGGTGGCTGCTGCAAGAAGGGCCCGACAGCAGTGAAGGGAAGGGGCTGCTTTTCATCTGGGCTGAGCAGCAGCTTCTGCATGGCTGCTGCCACTGCTGATCATGGGCAAGTGAGTCTGCAGCAGGTGGGTGGGATGGACTGGGGCCAGGGCTGTGCACTGTTGGTGGTGGCAGGGAAGAGTTGCAAGGCACACAGAACTGTTGGGGAGGGTGGTTATGATTATTGTTTAACCGTGCGATTCAAATTGCGATTAATTGCAACTTTTAATCTCACAATTGATTATGATGAATTTTTTTAATTGTTAGTCAGCCCTACTAAAAAGTGAAATATAAGTGTTGTATACATTTCAGTAGCATACTATTAAAACTTTCAAATATAACTCTTGATATGGCAGTATAGAAAATATTTAATGTAGATTTTCTCTGCCCACTCGTTTTTATACAGCTCTTGTTTCATCCATTCTCTTCTGTTTTTTGTCTTCAGGAAATATTCTCTCCCCTTTTTGTTTTTTAGGGCTTTTTTTAGGGCTATCTCTTTTTTTTCCCCCTTTCCCCAGTCTGTTGTGTAACTGTTCCCTGTTCTGCTCTTTCACTCTGTTCAGTAGTAACAAAGTGAAATTGGCTACTGTAGCACCCCATGAATATCAGAAGAATTTGTGCTTGCGTGCACGCACACACACACTGAATGTAATTACATTTGTTTCATCTGTTTTTGTGATGTACACCCATGACTTGTTGGCCATGCACTTTATTGTAATAGTAAAAGCTCTCAGGTTCAAAGGTTGCTTTATATATTTATTCCCTGTAACATTTTCCTTTTTATTCATGGATATCTAAATATTCTTTTAAGCTAATGTAGCGGTTCTAACCACTTCTTTTAAGTTACATTAGTTCCCATTTAGGTCTCCTGTTTGTTCTTCTTTTAAAATACTTTGCACAGGTGTTTTCCAAGCATGGTTTCTTTCCCAAGTGAGTATAAGCTTTTCAGCCATTCATCGAGGACGATTAGATGGTGTTTTCCCATTTTCGAAATAATATTCTCTCTTAAGCTACTTGAATCAGCTCAATAAAACAGCTTAACTTAAAACACCAAGAGTAACATTTCTTTTAGCTCGTCCATTGGGTAGAGCAAAAGATTTATGACATCTTACATCAAGTAGTTCTGAATTTCTTTATCTGAAAATTCCGTAGGGCTGTATTTAACAAAGCTCCATAAATTGAGGCTCCTTGGTGAGTCCAGGAATGATTTTCAGGTTCCAACAGCAAAAGTCTTGGCCATACTTGTAGTATCTTCTGCTGTAGTTTCCTATTTTTTCCAAATTGTGTGGCTACATATGTCTGTTTGTATAGATGGATGGAAGGGCAACATACGTACAAGGTACATGCATACGTGCATATTAAGACTTGTCATAAGTAAGGAATTGTAATAGCTAAATTTACTTCTTAAACACCGCCTTAAATACATAAGTGGCAGTGCTGAGCAGAAACTTCCTCTCTCTAAATCTTCCATATTTCTTAATCTTTCGTAAATTGCAAGAGTCACTCCATTTTAGGGAGCAACAGAGTGCTTTGGAAGTAGGCAAACTAAGCTGACCTTTCACAATACAACCCTAGTGTACAATTAACTATTCTACTGAAATTTTGAGGAAAATTTTGAAATTCAGCTCTCCATACTGAATCATACTCTATACTGTATTATTTATGACATATACATGTGACTGACATAGGCCTTGACCATCTATTTAAGTAGATGGAAAAAGTATCTCTGAGAAGTATATGCCTTAACCTTAAATGATGGCATCTGGTTAATCTATTATATAGGAAGAATGACATAAAGTATTTTAGAGTATTAGTGGAGAAAAAGCTACTAAAGTGTATCCTTTTTTGAGTCTATCTTATAAGCATGTAAAATACCTACGGTGTCAAATACTTAAGTACTTGGCACTTGTATTTTTTTTAGTTAGAAGTCCATTTTATCACTCCCTTCCAAAAACACGTGCGAGGGAACAAAAATATAAAGTCTGCATTGAACCTGGGAAGACACTATGTGCTGTATTTTTTTCTAGCTCTAGATATAACGGGTGGCTAAGCAGACTTAATTTAAGAGTTATGAAAAGTTTGTTTAAGGAAGAGACGAGGATGTCTGGAACTATTCTATTTAAGAGTTTTTGCAATGAAAAAGGGGAAAAAGAAAGAAAAATACAGCTTTCTTACATTGCCACAGCTCTCTAAAATGATTCAAATAATCATGCTTGCTTTTCTCTAGAAATAGTACTTCTAGTTGACTTGCAGAATTGTTTCTGGTATGCTTATGCTCATGGAGTTTGTAACAATCAACTTACACAAATTTAACAATTTACTTTTTTTTCCAAATATTTTAAAGGCTGCAAACTCCAGTGGCTCTGTGCTCTTAAAAAGATACTGTCATTTAATCCAAATATTGGTATATTCCTTGATTTGTAAGCTGAAGACCCTTATTGTTGCCTTGAAGTAGATTGTACCAGTCACTTACAAAATTGAAACCAAAATTTAGATTTCAAAAAGAGGGGAAATAAAATTTAAAAATAATTGAAACTTGAAAGTATACTAGCTTGCTGTGTGTATCTTGTGTCATTTTTGCCATGTGTAGTGCTGAAAAGTGTCTCTTGTGTATAGCTGCCTTGGCTGTCGAAGAGCTTGGCTTTGAGCGATTTCATGCATTAATTCAGTAAGTAACATGTTGGAACATTTAAAATACACTAATTGTCACACTAATATTCAAAATCTCCATGTTGAATGGCAAGGGTTTTTTTTATATGACATACAAATGAGGTCAAACTGAATTTAATACTGTTTGAACAATCTTCATCTGTGCACTGTATTTTTTACCTTTGAAAGGGAAACAGTACTTTGTTTCTCTTCCTCCCCCCGCCCCCCTTTTTTTTTTTCAACTAGGACCAAAACATTACAGATTCCTTGTCTAAAATATATGACTCTTGCATTTTGCTCTTGACTACATTAAGTTCTTTCACAGGTAGATTTAATAGACATTAGGGCTGGAGGGGATGATCTTGTGTGGTCCCTTCCAGCCCTAATGTCTGTGAAATCTACCTGTAAAAGAACTTAGTGTAGTCAAGGGCAAAATGTAAGATTCAAATATTTTAGACAAGGTAGTTACAAGGCTTTAAGTAAAAGAAACTAAACTTCTAAACTTGATTTGATAAATTCTTTAAAAATTATTCTGGCTGAAATGCTTGTTTGATTTGAAATTCCAGAAGCAGTTTGTAGCACAGGCTATCTGTCTGTAACATAGGGCAGAAGTATTTTGAGAAATTTCACCTTAACAGATATCCTTGATACTCTCTTTTTTAGCTTTAGCACTATTCTTTGTTGTTTTTGTATAAATCCTTCATAAGATTACATGCCATTAGATTTGTCTTGGAGAATAATCATTTTGTTTTCAAAACGCATAGCTTATATTTTATTTTTGTACGAGAGTATAAGGAGCAAACTAAGAACACTGGTAGAAGTTCAAGAATATTTTTGCTAAAGTGCAAATTTCTAATTAAAACTCAACTGACCTTTAGCTTATCACCCTCACTACAGGGATAAGTAAGAAAATGGTCTTGGTCCATAATTTTTTTTAAGCCATTTACATGATGGAGGAAGGAATTGTGAGAAGCTCTGACTTCTTCTGTTGCCTAACTCTGCTACGAGCTTTTGTCCCTTCCCTGGTCTTGCACTATGTTCTTTGATATTTATCCTCCTCAGCTTCATGCAGCCCACTTCACTGGGAATACATACCTTTTCTATGCCTTTTGAACCGAGCAGAGGGGCAGGGTAGGTTTCAGAAATTTTTGTCTCCTGTGCTTCTTTTCTGAGATTACAAGGTATGTTTTGTCCTTAATAACCTCGGTAACCTTTTCCTCATGCAAAAATAAATTTGTACTATAACTATACAAAGTTCTTCAGAAAAAGATTGTGTTAAAAAAAAAATATGTGGAACATAAAGAAATGGCTTGCTTAATATGCCTAGTTTTATACTTGCTGTACACTAAACGAGTAAGGTACTCAAAGCTCCAGTTACAGAAAATAAGATCAGTGCTTACATATTCCAGAACAGCAATCTGGCCCTGACTGCATGCTGTCCCCAAACAAAGCAAGCAGCTCACTGTGCTGCATTCAAAGAGAGCTCTTCCTCTCTCCCTCCTCACCCCTGTTTTTCACTTAAGGTCTAGCTGCCTGTTTGAGTATACCTATCATCATCGAGGGCAGTTACCTTATTGTTCACACCAGTTTTCTGCCTGTTTTTTACTTATAAATTCTGTTGCACATATTGCTTTCTCTTAAGGCTTGTGCAACCAACAACTATGATGATCATATTCTCAATGTGATTTTAATAGCCGCCTTTTTAAAGGCTTCAGTAATGATTTTTCTGAGGCTGCATTTCAAAGACTAGTCTGCCATTGAATAAAGTGGCTTCTGATGGGGCCATCTTTATCATTTATTGAGGAAAGTAATTTCATAGGTCGATGAACATTTTTCTAAAAGTAAAACCTGTCCCCCTCATTTAGCTTGACTAACACTCAGTTTAACATGTAATAACAAATACCACTCTGCAGATAGACCTACTCAGTTCATTGCAATTTAAAAGATGGTTAATAACTATTAATCTCTTCATTTAGTACTAATTCACAATTTTATGCCATCTGCAAAAGATAGAATACACAATCCAAAGTTATACTTGCATATCGATAGAAAAATATTGTGTGAATTGTTACAAACTTCGCTAAAATCATCTGCTCTCTCTAGTAAATACAAATGGTTTGTGATGTGTATGTTAACTGCAGAAATTACTACATTTTCATCTTTACAGTAATGGCAACTTTACTGTCCTTTATTTACATAATTTCATATTTAGTCCGAACATTGTTTTTGTTTCTGTTGACACTATTCTAATGCTTCATCTAAATTAATTCTCCCATTTTCTGTTTTTAGCAAGCAAGCGTTCAGAAGCTTTCCAGAACTCAAGGACGCAGTTTGGGATCAGTATTCAATGTGGACAAACAGATTTGGAGTATTGCTGTTTCTGTATTCTGTGATATTGACCAAGGTTTGTTTTTAAAAAAGAAAATATTTGATTGTTCACTTTTTCTTTGCTTGGAGGTGAGCAGCAAACTCAGACTTAGTTCTAAATTTATGATTAGAATGGCCAAATTATTAATGCTGTGAGGGGGCATCCAGCCCAAAAACTTGTAAATATAAATTTAAAATTAATTTTATGTTCTGAATGCTGTCTGGTATTTTGTAGTGGTGTAGAAAAGGGGTGGACAGTATTCTTGTATTTAAAACAACTTATTTGTGTTTGGTGTCTTCCAACTCTGTCTGATTAAGATCATATTCAGTCTAGAAATCAGAAACTTGGGTTTCATTTTTTGGGGGTGGGGGGGTTTGTTTGGTTTTTTTTTTTACTCGGTAAGTGAAATCCATGGAAAAAAGAAAATTGCTCAGAAGATCTTCTTGCAGAGCACCTGCTAATTGCTTATTTTATTAGAATTGTAGTTGTCTGTTACCATCCCTGTGAAATGGCCCATGGGGCTTTCAGTATCCCAGCAGCATAAGTGTGTAGGTTGTTCTTCATTAGTTCTCAGCATGTGATCCCTCTTAGGTAGGTCTACATTATGTCCCTAGTGCTCTCAGGGATGGATATTTTTAAACATGTCCTCCAGGTGCTTTCACTTACAGAAACTAAACCCAGAAGTGTACCCCTAGAACATTTTCAGATTCAGCATGTGTAAAAGGAACATGTGCAGGGTGGGAGGTTCCCTCCACAGAAACTATAGATGTGTAGATCAGTGATTCCTAATCAGAGTGATTGTAGTGCCTTGAGGTCCTTTCAGATATGCTTCAGGGTGCTGTACACTGTTGGCACTGTTAAGTGTGCAAACTTGATTCACAAGATAAATCTTCCAAATAGGAATTCATAGTGTTAAAAACATCCTGACCTGCTGTGGCTTGAGTTCTTTGAACAGAAAATTGCTCTATTATTTTTCTTTAATCAAAAAAAAAAAAGTGAAACCTAAGTTAGCATTTTTTGAGAGATTCCTTTTACATGATGGAGGCTGAGAACCACTGGTGTAAATAGACCCTTTGTGTCCATTATTTCTGTCTTCTGCTCCATCTGGTGTCTTTGGGATTGCATGGATGTTGCTGAGGCAAGAACGGGCCTTGTGCACTTAACACTGTGATGCTGCACAGACAGAAATAGCATCCTTTTTTGCTGACCCACAGATGCGTGTTCTGCAGTGCTAAACAAACAAAAGTAAAACTTTTATAAAGTAATTGGAATAAAGTAAAAGCAGACCTGTTTATATGTTTTCTAGTTTGTTTTTCATTTGCTGGTGTGCTCTTATATAATCAAAATGAGATCCGTTGGTTGCCATTCCCTTTCCTTCCTTACTCAACAGACCCTTCCATCTTACTATTTTGCATCCTTCTACCAGAGGAAGGTTTGAAAACTGCTCTTCATTTTAGGACCAGTACATGCTAATTTTTTTTGTGGCAGGATTATACATTATTGACATGCGTTGCCTCGCAGGTTTGTAACGTTTACTATCCCAAGGATGAAGGACATAGTTCAAGTCACAGCTTCAGGTCTTTGTATGGTAAAAGCATTACATGCAGCCAGACTGTATAGGAAGTCTCTGTTATGACTTGTCTGATTGTTACTTTATATTATATCTCCTAGTCTTAAATGTGTATTCTTTCTTTAATGGAAAAAAAAACCATTTTATAACTATTCCAGTGAGTAGTTTCTACTTTATCTCTAGGGTATTGAAAACATAAAAAACGAAATTGAAGACTCAACAGAGCCATTAATAGATCCTGTTTATGGCCATGGAAGGTAAGTTGGCAATAATGATTTCATGCCTGCTACCACTTACATTTTTATCAGAATAATTCATTAATAATGTTCTTTGCTGTACAGTAATAGACTAATACTTTCCAATGTTTCTCTAAGTTGTTATTCTTTTATAAAGTTGGCTAGTTTGCAAAGGATGAAGAGAATTCAGTTGCCATTCTACAGTTAATAAAAGCAACTTAATTGCAGTATAATTTTTGTCTGAGTTCTCGGTAACTCCACTGTGCAGCCTTTTGGTTTTACGAAAATATCTTCTTAATACTGAA
Organism: Crocodylus porosus; assembly: GCF_001723895.1. NCBI lineage: Eukaryota > Metazoa > Chordata > Crocodylia > Crocodylidae > Crocodylus > Crocodylus porosus. The sequence goes on from NW_017728886.1 coordinate 37,250,489, forward strand.
CAACAAAAGCATACAAACTTTTATGAGAGAAGTTAGCAGTACTGCATTTAAATGTGCTGGTAGATAAGTGTAGATTATCTCAGCAATAACAAAAATAAGCAGTGAAAAAATAGTATAGTAAATACTTACTAAGATATGAGTAATTTTATTTTGTTAAAGAGTAAGTAAATTGTCAGAATTATATTGCATGTTAAGTTTTCATAGGGTCTTTATTTCCATTGCATAGCCAAAGCTTAATTAATCTCTTGCTGACGGGACATGCTGTGTCTAATGTGTGGGATGGAGATAGAGAGTGCTCAGGAATGAGTAAGTAAATTCTAGTTCATATTTTAACCTAATTGTATGTGGTATAGCAGTTGTATGCTAGAAACTTGTATTGGTACACGTGTTATCTAGTTCTGTAGATGAGAAGCTACTATACTGTCCTTTAGTTCAGTGTGTTCATCGAATTGAAATAATATGTAAACATAAACCTCAAAGAGTTTTGTGAGGATTAGGCAGCTAATATTGATGCAGAACTTAGTGTAACTTTAAAAAATCATTTCAGTTATGTATGTGGGGGATAGTAAATGGAGTTCTGGCCCCAGACTATCCAAATTGGGTGGGGTGGGGTATTTCTTACAATTGTACAGAGGGCATATTTTGATCAGTTACATCAGATTCTAAAGTTCCCCTGTTTTCGGTAATGAAACTGCAGTTGCTGTATTGCCAACACCACTGCTTTTTCTTTTCCACTCTTTCTGGCTGTTTTTGTTGACTTACTCCTTTTTTGGTCTCCTTTGGTTGCCTCCCTGTCTCTTGCTATTTTATCATCATCTTTTCAATTCCTTGAAGTATTTCAAACCCTAAAGCAATTTTATTCAGACCCACTTATTGGTAAAGGTGTATTTGAAACTTCAGTATTTATAAAATTGAAAAAATATATTTATGATACTAATTCCTGATAAAGTTATGACTTGTCCATGTGTTGCCTTTTAATTTCAGTTAGGATAGGTTTTCCCTGGTGTATCATAACATTAGAAATTAATATTTTAAGCAACCTTGTATTTTTGCTTAGTTACTAAAAAGGTATTAGATTATAATATGTAGGGATTCAAAACTTTTGCAGGTAGTATAGAATACTCCAACTCATGAAATTACAGAAGTACAAGATACTAGGTAACTCTTTTCCTACAAATTCCTAGTCGATATAATTTATTCAGGAAGTTATCTCTGAATGTGTTTCACTCTGACCACATATACTTTTTCCTTTACCTGGTCTTGGTATTCTCTCTTATTCCTACAGCTCTCCATGTCTAGAACATGTTTTTCTATTTGTGGTACCCAATTTATTTTGAGTCCTGTTTTTGAAACTCACCTTTATTTTCTTCATGAAGCATTTTGGTGGACTGTACCAGATCTTACTGGTTTCATTTTTATTGGGTCATGTGCATCAGTCTGGAAAGTGGCAGTTTCACCTGAAAGAAGCCCCAATATAGTATACAACGCTGTACCATGTTAAGTACAATTCTGTGAGAACTTCTGCATTATCTCTTATTGACACTAGGTGACAGCATTCTAATGTTAGGTGAACTGCTTCAACTTAAGCTTCTTTGGGTAAAAGTGATGTCTTTTATTAGACCAACCAAATAGTTGGAAAAATTATTTGAAGTTCTGCAGAAGCAAGAACAGACCCAGAAAATTGGCACTTTTTTGCAGTCTATGATTTTTTTCTTCTTTAGAGCAGCTTTTGTCTGATACCCAGACAGTACTTGCAAAAGTTTTGTTAGTAAAGTTGCAATATTTTAGTGTTCCATGAATTATATGAAAAGCAAGGTTTTTTTTAGTGATATCTTTTGTTGGACCAGCTGTATAGTTAGGAGAGAACTTAGACAAGTTAGGTCTGGGGAAAAAAGCTTACTGACTTCTCTGGCAAGAAGGCAGAGCCACCCCCATAATCTGCCGTGCTGTGCAGGGGGAGTGGAATTTATCCAGAGATAACTCTTCTTTTTACATGTCACAAGAAAGTAGGCAGTTCTGTCACCCTTGTCAGATCTTTTTCTCAGTGGTTATTTGAACTTTCATTATATAAAAGCAGTTTCTCTGCGCTGCTATGTACCTGGAAGGGAGAAAATGTCTGCCTGAAGTGCCATTCGCCTTAGTACCTAGCTAATAGAGAAGCCAGATATTCCGTATTATACCTTGGCTGCTTTAAATATCACTTGTATCTGGCTTGTTCAGTATTCTCTTAAGAATTCTGAAATCTCTGGATTCCTGTATTGCTCTTTATAGAGCCCTTATGTAGCAATGTGATCATGAGAGTTCAATTTAGTGTCTAAACCTACTGAAGTCCCTGTCTTAATTCTGTCTGGGTTATGTATCATATATTCAAAACAGTTTTCATTGTTACTATGGATACTTAAGAAAACAACTTAGTCAATAAATAGACCTTAATCAGTGAAATAATCGTGATATTTGGTTGCTTGTGTCTGCTGTCCCTGGCATTGGAGAAGCTTCAAATTTTTACATCATTCAATCTAACAACTTTCTGAAACAAAGCTGTAACCAGCAGGCTTCTGTTAAAACTAAGTCAGTTCTATTCATTTTATAAAAAAGTATTGAAGCCTGTAGCTAATTGACCTTACCTAAACCTTTTTTCTACTCTTTTTAAAAAATTAGCATGGTTTTGTATGCTTGAGTATTATTTGATATCATGTTATTTTGAAGGAATTTTTAGAAGAAAGTGAAAATGGCTTTAACCAGGCTTTTGTATTTTTTGTGTATTAAAATGTTTGGGATTTGTTTTTAAACAGAACTTCTTGGCATACATAAACAGGCAACTGTAGGCTTTTTAACCGTAATGGAATCTCTGAGATATTGTAAGGTAAGCTGCCTTTTTTGTGTAATTTTAAAATGTTTTCTACTTCTGCAGCATTGTGCTCTTCTGAAAATATCTTCAAGTGTTGAGGAGTATAATCTTGAGGAATATATTATTTAGCAGTAATACTTCTGGCTTCAAACTGAAACAGGATAAAGTTATGCAACAATGGATCTCTAATGATGTTAAATAAATCTTTATAAGTAAACTTTGAAAGGAATTGTTATACAGTGATGGTATTCATTCACTGAAGAGTGACTATGGTTGTTAGCTGGTGGCAGTTTCTCCTTGACCAAAATAATGAGTTGCATGTAAAAGTCTGGCTTCTCTCAGAAATACTATCTGTTTCACAAAGTTTTGAATGAACTAGTAAAACTAGTTTGAGTAACTAATATCACCTTTTTTGGTCACCCTCAGTGCTTTAAGAAAGAAAGAAAACACTGCAGGGGAAATTGACAAATGGTGGTATATTAACAATTTAATTTTTCATTAATCTTCACTTTTTTTTGTTTAGTTAAGATTAAATCCCAAGGAGACAGATGTTGTGTTTTACAACGTTCTTTTTGCAATTCTGAGGTTGCTGCCACTGTTTCCTATATTAGAAACAAAAGCAAAATGCCACAGATACTGACATGGTATTTTTGGTGCTTTTTAGTATCTCTTTGTTCCAGTTACAATGCTTTTCGAGTGTTGTGTGTAGGTGTCCTGGCATGTTTAAAAATCGAAAACAAAAAAATTACAGATTCTTGTGGTACAGAACCTTAGTTTCCTCAGTCCTGGAAGCTTCATTTAAGAGACATTTGTAAATTTTTGCTATTGCATTTGTAATGCTTTGGAACCTTGACATTGATATTCTTTAGTTATCTTTATGCATGCACACTACTGTTTATGGTAGCATTTCTAAAAGGGGTTGTTCACTTGTTTTTGTCTTCCTTGATTCCTTTTGACTTGCCTAATGCTGTCAGCGTATTTTATAATCCTTGCAAATACCTAAAAATGTCAGAACCTCAATGTATCAATTATGCATGTCCCTTCATTTAAACCAATATGCAGCAGTCGACTGAGGTAGACATAAATACACTTCATGTACTGCATTTGGTATAATGCCGTAGGCTCTGGAGTATTGAAGAGGCTTTCCTTTCCCAAGTGAGGTGATGATGACATTCATTTTGTTTTGAAAAAAGACCAAGAGCTATATTTGATGGGTCTGGTTTTTTATTTCTTTCCTCTTTTTATTTTGATTGTTTAAATATGGATTCTTTGTATTGTATACCTAGTCAAATTGATCAACCAAGTGGACTTCTACCTTACTAAGGGTAAAAGCAGTGGTGCTTTTAACCCAGAATACCAGCAGCAGTTCTACTGAGGGTCAAAGAACAAAATTACTTCATATTACTTTTAGGGAGGGTGGCTGGCAGTTTCACTAAATATATAACAGTTTTTGTTGTGCTTTTACATTTTTTTCTCTAAGGTTGGCTCCTACTTGAAATCTCCAAAGTTCCCTATTTGGATACTTGGCAGTGAAACACACCTCACAGTCTTTTTTGCCAAGGTATGATAACTTTGGTTTCTGTTATTTGACTCTACTTAGTTAAATTCCATATAAGTCCAGTGCTCAGATCTTACTACAATGTAAGTTTCATCTGCCTTTAATATAAAATTTAAATCACTGAGTGTTTTTAAACAAACCTTTCCATTTTTAAACACTCTTCCCTTAAAAACATGTTTGTTCAAAAAGTTTCATTAATATATTTGTAATCTTAGGAAATCTTTGCTTTTTCTAAGCTGAAAGTATCGGATTTAGAAAGAAAACAAACTTTTCAGCCACTGATTTTTGTAGTTTACTATGCCATAGGTGTTATGTGTTAAATCTCAAATTGCTGTAATAGTGGGAAAGATTGAAAGCAGTGTATAGTGCCAGATTGCAACTCTGTCTGTCTGACAGTGCTTTTTGCACGTTTTAATGATTGGAGAAGAGGTAAATTAAAAATCCTTAATGAATATCTTTATATGCATGTATATTAACTGTTTAAAATCAGCTGCAAAGCATTTTAACATTTGCAAACTTTACAACATACAGAACTTTTAAGGTAAGCTTGAAATAAGTTCTTATTCAGTTTATAAACCATATACTGAATGTTCTGCAGACACACTTGGTATTCCTTTATCTGTGGATGTAAAAACATTTTCCCTTATTAGTTTAATTTAATTTTTCAGAGAGGGGACTTATAAAGAAACTGCATAAAGTTTCTTAACTGTAGCTAAGACTTGAAGTGGTGGCTTTTAATTAAAAGAAGGCTGCTTGTTTTTCTCATCCCTAACTCAGAAATCCTACAATGAGAACTTTCTTACGTATGAATCCTGAAACAAGAACTGAAACTTAGGACAAAGTGAAAACACAGGAACAGTGGTCTCCATTGGTTATAGCTTCTAGGAAGATTTATCTTGAAAATTAATATTGTATGTTTGCTGTTACAGTGTTTCTGCTGTCTTAAAAATAGCAGGTTCTCTTTTTGGTGAATTTATCAGTGTCTTGGTTTCCATTCTCTCCCCTGTCCATTTGTCAAATACACTGTCAGTGTCTTGGTTTCCATTTTCTTCCATTTTCTCCCACTAAACATAAAAACTCTTCCTTAGCAGTTCTACCCAAGGAGAACTTTTTACATCATTTGTAATTTAATATTGTCATATGTGACCTTTACCTTCATTGGTAATATTAAGAGCATAATATTTGGTCCCTCTTATCTATTATAGAATTGGTATCCTACTGCACAGATGCCAACTTGTGGGCAGTGCACTGTGCCCACATTTCCAAGGCAAATGGGTCTCAGCGTTGTTATTTCTGGGTCTTGAGGTGTGAGCCTAGGATTAGGTCATGTTATCTGATGCCCTGCCTTGGTGTATTGGGAACTCCTGTCTAGTTCTCATGGACAGAAATCAGTGTGTAACACCTGTGCCCCCAGTTCCAGTTCTGTATGCATTCTTCCTAGAGCTTCACCAAAACCGGTGACGTCCAACCCTTTTTTGCCCTGTGGGCCAAATAGGCAGCGTCAGGTCTGATTGCAGGGGGTTGTGCAGCCTGATCCTCATTTGTCTGCCAAGGGCAGGGCAGACTGACTCCAATCCAGGTGCATGGGGGGAGAGGAGGTGAGGTGGAATGGCTCTAATCCAGATGGGAGCAGTGCAGAATGGCCCTGATCAGGATATGTAAGGGGTAGGGGGAAGCAGCCAGATCCTGATCCAGATCTATAGAGTGAAGGCAGGAGAGGATGGCCCTGGTCTGGATGCACATGGAAGTGGGAACAGAGACAGTGGCCCCAATCCAGACGTGTGCAGGCACTTGGGCGGGGTGGGGCATTTGGGCCCTGATTTAGGCATGTGAGTAGAGGTGAGGGGAGCAGCCCAGCTCAATCTGAATGCATGGGGGGTGGACCCTGTTCTGCCCACTGCACAAGCAAGGGTGGATCCAGCTGCTTGGAGCTTCCGCTGCTCCCCGCTGCCAAGTTTTCCCACCTGTAGTGATCCCTGTGGGCTGAGTGTCACAGCTCTGCAGGCTGGATTTGGCCCATGGGCTGGAGGTTGAGCAACCTGACCTAGATTAACAGTTCTTAAACAGGATGCCTTGAGATCCTTTCAAGGATGTTGGAAGGTGCAACACAGTGTTAACATTGTTAGGTGTGCAGACATGTTTTGCAAGATGAACCCAGAAATGTCAAACAGAAATTCATAATGTTAAAAACTGTATAACCTTTTGTGGTCTTTTAGAGCAGTTCTTCTTTGAAAAGAACTCAATTATTTTTTCTGTAGTCAAAAATTGAATGAAAAATAAGAACTGACATTTTCTGACTGCTACCTTGAGTCTGAGGACTGCCTTGAATCTGAAAAGGTTGAGAATGATTGGCTTAGACTGTGGATACTCTAGATTCCTTGTTAATTGTTAATAATACCTTTGGGCACAGCATAGTTGTACTATCAGTTTGGCAAAGAATTATAATAATCACAGTGACTTACTTTAAAAGGACTAGAGAGAGAGAAATTAAAATAGCCAAGATCTTGAAAACCTTGCAGTTTTATGATTTTGCTCCTCCTGAGGTTTCAGACTGAGCAGGATCTTTTCTTTCCTGCAAATCTTACTTTTTGTGCAGTGGTCAGTCTTCTTGTTCAGAACAGGCTCCTACTCTTCAGTTGAGTTTCTCTTCTTAAACATGTATTTTCTTTGGAACTATCACCCTGTTTCCCCAGGCTTTGTTCCCTTCCAAGAGTACAGCCAGTGGAAGCACAGCCCCTTCCAGTTGTGCAGCAGTATGGGTGCTGCTGGTTGTGGAGCAGAGTGGGTGCTGCTGATTGGCTGAGCAGGCACTGCAGCAGTGTCGGTGCTACTGATTAGCCAGGCAGGGGATGGAGTTTCGATGTGCTCTATGCCTAGAGACTGACACCCTACTCCAGTAATTGGGTCATTCATCTGGAATATGGGAGACCTGAGTTAAAACTTGTGCTCCATATTGGGCAGAGTAGGGGTCAGGCATTTACCTGTGCAGATTAGCTGCCTTGAGTTTTAAACCCCAACACCTTTCTCTGCATTTTCTTTTGAGATTGCTTAGGTCATTTCCTGTCCAATGGACTTTAAAGACTCCCTTTCTTAGGCATGATATTCAGGGTTGAAGATTGTGCTCCCTGGCAGGATGCCTAGAAGGTAGGAATTACAATACTCAAGCTTTATAAAGCTACGGTACTTTGAGAATCTAGCCCTTATGCCCCCTCTACACTGGTATCATACAGTTAACTAGTTAGCTGCACAATTACCTTAAGGCCAACTACACAAGCAAAGTACTTATACAACAAACAGCTCCAACCAGCTGTAAAGTTAAACCTCAAAATGTGTGCTAACTTTATAACTGGTTACTGGTGAGCTTTAATTTGCATATGTAGCAGGGTCATCCCTGTAGTCATGGAAGTGCACCATGCTTAGCATAAAACCCCTAGGACTCAGGGGTGCATAAAACCTCTGACCCTTGGATCACAGCTGCCACAATCCCCCCAGCACTAAGGGTGTGGGGGGGGGCTTGGGATCAGGCTTCCTCAGCATCAGCAATAAGGGACAATGGGGTCCAATGCACAGTCTCACAACTGAACCTCCTGCTATACACGTGTGGCATGGCAGGAGCTGTGACTGGATTGTACATTAGATCCCATTGCACCTTTACCTGCATGTGTAGAGGGGGCCTTAGTGATTAGTGTTTCTTTACATCCTTTTTGGGAAGAAATTACTTTTACTTGGTCTGTTGAGGTACTTTCAGTTCTGGGTATGGTCATAATTTCTGAGCTCAACTCTTCAAAACTCAAACTATACTTTTTTTTATGAATTGTAATGCCTTTAAACATAGATACAGAAGATGCTTACTGCAGCTAGGAAAGACACCTTATAGTGAGATGTCAGCTATAAATATCTTTCAGGAGAACTAGAACATCTTAACAATCTGCTATCAACATCTATTCAGTCTTTTGAATAGATGTATGCAGTCCTCAGATCCTGGGACGGTGGGGTGGAAACTTAAGAATTCAGGGTTCTTTCTTGCCTCTACGTATTGGATGAAGGTTCTTTTTTTTACTAAAAAGGCATTTTAATTGGTAGAAAGCAAGGAGTACTGGTTTCATAGAAAGAAAAGACAGATTCTACTTCACTGAGTACTTTTAAGAGCCATAAATACTCAAGTTTTAGACTGAAGGGTAGCTTAAGGGCCAGAAGGGTACTGCCAGCACCCATTCAGGCATTGGTACTGTGATTTAGGTTTATATGTTGTTCAGTATACATGAAGTGTTACCAGAGTCCTGATTGGTGATACCTTGTGTTTACTATCTTTCAGCAGAAATATTTGGTACTGAAAAGTGAAATTGCCTCAAAAGGCTGGTTTCTCTTAGTTCAGATTCTCTGCTGCTCTCCTGCAATACCAGCAGCGTCTTGACATCAGTAGAAAGTGTGGCCTTAGTACCAGCTAGAGCATGCTCAGAGTACCCAGAGAACATGCTAACTGCTATGCTTTACTACTGAGATTTTTGAGGACAAAATGCAACTTTACCAGTTTGGACGTTGGAGTCAAGATAGATATATTGGCCTGTTTGCTTCTGGGAGACAGACCACTAAGTGAAGCGCTCCTGGGCACCCTCCCCTTTTGCACAGGACCCAATTAATATTACCATGGGGTAATATTATGCCAGAAAGACCAGCATTAGGTTTCCCAAATAAAGGCTAAGTTCTCTTGTCAGCAACTCCCCAGTGGCAGTTTGATCACCAGCTCATCGTGCTCCACCATTGTCAAAGCAAACCTTTCACTGCTCACAAAAGGAATTGCAAGGAGGAGACCTAGTTCCAGTATATACTCTCATCCTTGGTTAAGGCAGTAGTACCCAAGTCATCTATTTCCAGCTGAGATGACTACAGGACAAAACAGGAACTATTAAGAATTGCTGGTGTATTGACAGTTCTATCTGGATAAACATGGACGTTCAGCGTGCTTCAGTGTCTGGGTATCTGATTAACTGAGAACTCTTAAATCCTGCCAAGTGGCTCTAGCAGATGCTTATCTTTCTACTTTCAATACAGAAGAGAATTGAGTGCCACTGAAAATGTTGGTGCTTAAACCTATTTTTCCCTCACCTAGTTCACTAATAGTAGTGAATTAACTGATGTACTAAAATCAACCTAAAGCTTCAAAGCAAAGAACTCCCAAATTGAAGGCATTTGGAGGAAGAAAGTTGACCTCAGATGTCTAAATAAGAATTGATAACTACCAAACCTTGTTTCTAAAGCATGATTTTATTAATTAGTTTGGGGCATATGGAGACTCACAGAAACATTAACTGGACCCAGGTGACTTTTCCTCATCCCTATTCAGAGATGATTCATGTGGGAACAATCTTTGCTCACAAAACAGTAAAAGCTCAACATAGGAAAAGTGTCTTACTTAAACTTCCAGTTCCCCTGTGCTCTGTCTCCTTTCCCTGAAAAGAGGTTGGCGATCCATTTTGTACCACTCAAGTGTTCTGGGAAAT